>NW_006203618.1:130936-131988 GCF_000334495.1 Tupaia belangeri chinensis
CTAGTTTACATTCCCACCAGCAGTAAGAGAGTTCACCTTTCGCCACACCCCTGCCAGCACTTATCTTTTTTTTTTTTTTAATCTTAGTAATTCTGACTGGGACTAGGTGGTTATCTCATTGTTGTTTTGATCTGCATTTCCCTTACGATGAGGGATGATGAGCATTTTTTCATATGCCTTTTGGGTATTCATATATCATCCTTAGAGAGTGGTTTTTTTCAACTCATTCTCCAGTCTTTTAATAGGGTTCATCATCTTTTTTCGGAACAGCTGCTAGAGTTCCTTGTGTATTCTGGTTATCAGCCTCTTATCTGATGCATAGTTTACAAAAATATTTTCCCATTCTGAGGGCTGTAGATTCACACTAATTACTGTCTTTTGCCATGCACAAACTTCTTTCAGAGACTGGCTTGCTTCACTTAGCATTAAATCTTTCATATTTGTCCACTTTCTATCAAATATCAGGGTCTTACTGTCTTTATGCCTGGATAGTATTCCATAGAGTATATGTCCTACATTTGTTCAATCCACTTGTCTGTTCTTGGACATTTGGGTTGATTCCACATCCTAGCAATTGTATATAATGCTGCAATAAACATAGTTGTGCAAGTGTTTTTCTGACTGAAGGTTTATATATCCTCTGGATAGATATCTAAGAGTGGAATTACTGGGGTATATGGAAGTTAAATTTGTAGGTTTCTGAGGCACCTCCATAGCATTCTTCACACATTTCAATGAAGATAAAAATATCAGACAAATCCCAATAGAGTGACATCCTACAAATACCAAACTATTGCTCCTCATGGTTTTCTTTTTTTAAAGGAATTATTTAATTTTTTCATTATTATTATTATCATTTTCAATTTGCCATGGGAGGGGGAGTGAGAAAGCAAGATGCCAGGTCCAGGATTCGAACTGCAGTGAGCCATGTGAGAGTTCAGTGCCCTAACTACCATGCTACCTGCTGGCTCCATTCCTCATAATTTTCAAGGTCATCAAAACCATGTCTAAAAATCTTCTAAAAATCCAAATTAAAGGGAACCAGCAGTTAG
>NW_006203618.1:132231-138421 GCF_000334495.1 Tupaia belangeri chinensis
AAAAAAAAAATCCAAATTAAAGAATCAAGATTTATACATCTACCTGAGGAATTTAGAAAAAGGTAAACAAAAATTTAAATATGATGAAAGAGTAAAGGGTAAATAAAATATATACATAAACATTCTAGACAAAATATCGGCTTTTATTTTTAGAGATATTTTTGCTATAGAGAGCTTGCACTTGCTGGAGAGACAGAGAGAAACAGAGAGATAGAAAGCAAGGAATCATGCTCCAGGGAGATGGCCTGGCCACAATCCCTTCTCCTCCATTCTCCTTTCAAGATCTTGGGCATGCATACACATGAGCCAGACGTGAGTTTTAAGCCAGTGGGTCCAGGACTCAAGCTGTGGTCAACTACATGGGAGTCCAGTGACATAACCATTATGCCACCTGCTGGTCCCAAAACCAAGATAGTTTTATTCAAAAAAAATGCAAATATATTGTTTGACAAAATAAATGAATGAAGTTTATTTAAACAGGATTAGGATACAATACAAATAATAATCTTAATAGATACAGAAAATTTTGATAAAATCCAATATCCAATCATGTAAACAATTTTAGTAAAGTGGGGAGGCCAGGAACTTTTATTTGCTAAATTATGTATGTTTAAGGAGTCTAGGTCCACATCAAAATCTGAGTGTGATATTTTAAACCCAACGATAGGCAATTACAAGTCCTTTTTTCTTTTTTCTTTAGCTTGGATTTTTTATTTTGAGTCACTGAAGGTAACTTAGTACAAAACTTATTTCACCATACTTTGCCTTAAATATCCCTATTTTTTAACACATTCTGTGGGTTGTGTATCTTCAAAAGGTAAATAACACAAGTGTTACCCACTTTATGTCAATAATGTGTACTTAGAAGAATACATTTTGCAGGAAAATTTTAAGAGCCTATTTTGCATTATGTAAAATTATACTGCGTGATACTTTTACTTCAAACCAATTTTTTAAAATGTAAATAAAATGTAATGCAGTGCTATTGCATAAGTAATACATTCTTTTGTAGGACTCATCTAAGAAAACTGCCCTTCCTGTACCAGACTTAGTGTACAGCTAATATGTTATAGTTTTCTTAAGCAAGTTGCAGCCAATGACTTAGGGCCCACCCATGTTTATGTAGGAATCTGCATTCTTGGCTCATAGGCCTCCAGGCAGCGTCCTCTTTACTATGGACCTTACCTGAGGCACTTCCCGGGTTCCTTGAGACATAATTATCAAGGGGCCTTGGCAGAGGCACTTTACCTCATCTCAGTATTTTGTCTTTCTTACTCTTCTGTCTTCTTCCAAGCCTGCAGTCTACAAACAGACAAGAGCTCCTTGGCAGTGAGACAACTACCCTTGTTTATGCTGCACACTGTCTGACTTTCACTGGCAACTCTTGGTAAGGGGAAAAGTATTAGAGAGAGATGAAGAATGAAGGAGAAAGTACATGGATATTTTACCATTAACTGTGATGGAAGATGTAGTAGAAGTGTATGCTACAAAGCCATAAACCATAAAGGAAATGTATATAAATTTGACTATATTAATATGAAAAATTCTGTCCAAGAAAGGAAGCTATTAACACCATGAAAAGACAAGCTGCAGGCAGGAAAAAGATGTTTCAATTACTATTTAAAAATGAAAAAGGTTGTATCTACTATAAGTCAAGAATTAGAAGAGGCAGTAAAAAGTGGGCAAGAGATGTGAACAGTAAATTTAAGGTAAAGTGAGACCAAATGGCCAAATAATTGTGAAGGGATGCTCAACACTACCAGTAATCAGAATAACTATTAACAAAAACAAAAATAAAGTATCATTTCAAATGTATCAAAATTTCAGACATTATAAATTCTGCTAATACAAATGTTGGCAAGGATGTGGATCAAAGAGAACTCAGGGAAAGCTGATGACAGTAGAAATTATGATCACCTTCTGGGAAGAATTACAAATATTTCACGAAGGGAGGCCACCTATAAACCTTGTGGCCATGTAGTTTCACTTAAAATGCCTGTCAACAGAAATATGGCTAAGTGCATTTTATCTACTCTACAAGAAAAATACTGTACAAAAGTTAAAATGACCTAATTAGAGCTACATGTAATGACATAGAAATCTTTGCAAACATTATATTATCTAACATACTATGTTTGCAGTTTAGATATTATGTTCTCCAGTTTACAGATGAGTGAACTGAAGACTGACTTGCCCAGAAAGTCTTTTTCAGTTTGAAAGCACTAACACAACTAAAATGAACAGGTTTTTGAGTTGGTAATGTAGAATGTAGACATCAATATTTTTTCTGCAGACTTGAATCTATTTTTAATTATACTGATACATCTACAGATGCATAATTTTCTCTACTATGTAGTTCAATACTAAGAAGGATATTGAGTCTTTTCATAATCTCCTCCCCTAACTTTTTGAAGTAGCATTTCTATATAATATTGATGAATGTCTGTTCCAACCTGCAATTACAGCAATACCATTGTAGGATTTTCAGATAAGATTTTTCCAAAGTACTCAAGGTAGTCATTGAACACAAATGTAAGTGTAATAGTAATGTTTCCTATCTATAGATGCTACATAAGTAACATTAATATAATTTTGCTTGAGTATATAAAGTACATAGATTCAGTTGCAAAACAGTACCAATACTAACAGATTTATGACTGCCTTACCAAGAAACATTTTCTATTCAGTACTGAACTGTCTTATGTTTCTTTTTTGAATATATTTTTTATTTTAATTTCGTTTATACATTCAATCACATATGTCACTTAGCTTGTAAAGTGAATATTCCAACATGTATACATTTCTCTATGTTTCTTTTGTTACAAGTGATTTTTTTACAGACAGGTTCCTTCTGAAAGAGCAAAAGAATTAGAACATTTTCATATGGACACATGCACAATTATGACTTACACTCAGATTCTTATATATTTATATAAAGGCATGTTTATGGGAAACAAATATTCATAGAAAATCATAGAAATATTGTTTAATTCTGAAACAAAACCATAAGTAAGAAAACTGTTATTTCTAAAGTTTGGGCCAAACTTATTTTATATGAACATCTAAATGTGAAATCATTTTATGTGTGTAAAACTTAAAATAAATTTAATTGTGTGAAGCTAAAGAAGAATAAAACTAATGTAGAGCTCCCTAAACTCAGCAGTAAAAATAAACAGACTTCCAATTAGAAACTGGTCAAAAGGCTTGAAAGACTTGAAGGGGCCTAAGTAGTCACAGGGATGGCAAATAAGCATATGAAAAGATATTAAACATCATTAGCCTTTAGGAACATGCAAATTAAAGTCACAAGGAGATATCTCTTCATAGTTGTTAGAATGGCTGAAATAAAAAAAAAAGTAGTGTCAGCATAAAAAGCTGGCTGGCAAGGATACAGAGAAACTGGATCAGTCATACCTTGCTGATGAGAATAAAAAATAGTACAGCTATTCCAGAAAACAGTTTGACACTTTCTTATACAACCAGCTGTAAACATACAACTACCACATGACTCAGAAGTTTTGCTCTTGAGAAATTTTCCTAGAGAAATGAAAATTTATATTCTCATAAAATCTTGTAATGAGTATTTGTAGAAGCTTTTTAGGTAAAAACCAAAAATGTTAATAAACCAGATGTCCTTCAATGGGTGACTGGTTAAACAAGCTACGGTATATTCATACTAGTGACACTATTCATCACTGAAATGGAATGAATGGTGATACAACAATTTATATGACTCTCAGGACCAGCAGTCAGTGTAATGGCTATGTCACTGAACTCCCATGTAGTCAACCACGGTTTGCATCCCAGACCCGGTGACTTAAATCTCATGCTGGGCACATGTGTGTGCGTGCCCAAGATCCCGAGAGGAGAATGGAGGAGAAGGGATTGCGGAATGGCCATCTCCCCTGGGTGGGGGGGTGATTTCTCACTTTCTGTCTCTCTGTCTCTCTCTGTCTGTCTTGCGAGTACAAGCACCCTATAGCAAAAACCTTAAAAAAATGTATATGACTCTCAAACATTTTATGGGTTAAATTAACAATCCTAAAAGGTCACATATTGTATGATTCTATATATAATTTTAATCTCTCCTCTATTTCTTGTTTTGATCATTTATTGTCTTCCTGATTTCATTGTTTCTCATTATTTACTTGAAGTTTACTAAGCATCCTTCAAACAATTATTTTGAATTTTTTATTGCTGGATGGTGCGTGTACTTGCCAGCAAGAGAGAGAGAGAGACCGTCAATGAGAGAGAGAGAGAGAGAGAAGGCTTCACTGTAATCCCTTCTCCATTTCTCCATCCCATCAGGATTTGGGGCAGCATGCACATGTATCATGTGACTGTCACTTTATGGTTTTTGTAATGCATCATAACTATGTAAGATGTTACTATCAGCAGCAGCAGGGAAATGAAATAGGGACCCTCTTTACTATTTTTCAACATTTTGTTTGCGAGAAAGGAGATCTAGAAATGTGCTTTAGGATGTTCCCTCAACTACTGGCTGTACACTATAATGTTGCATGTGCATGTGCATGAGATTTCACTTGGCTGAGCAGATAGCTACTGGGAAAAAGTGAGTAAAAATATTTCCTGGGAGTGTGTTAACTGAGTATAAATGCTCATATGTGTGATTCATCTAAGCAGAGTGGCAAATCTTATTGACCATTCTGAGTTTTCAGTGGATACTCCATAAAGACTATGCCTTTAGAAATGGAACTATTCTAGTGTTATAGCAAAGGGAACATTAAATCCATCCTAACAAAGCCTAAATACAAAATGAAAGGAAATGAAAACCGTCTGCACGTACATGAACTTTCTGACAACAAAAACAAAATAACAAATACTATTCAAAGATAAACTATATAGACAATCGCAACATGGAATCCATAATAATCCAGCACAGGACCCAAATTACCATGCATGTGTTAAGCAGGACAAGTATGACCCATAACCAGGATGAAGATAATTTAATATAAACAGAATCAGAAATCACCATTATGAAATTAATACACAAAGACATTAAAACAACTATTATAAAATGTTGAAGATTTTAAAGAAGACCATGAACATAATGATAGAATCTCAATGCATAAATAAAAAAAAAATAACCAATTTTCAGAACTAAACACAGATACCAAAATGAAAAACTTATTAAATGATTTTCAGAAGATTATAACTGTAGAAGAAAAGGCTATTTATCATAAAAACTAGGCAGTAAAAATTATTTAAACTGGGAACAGCAGTTGGCACAATGGCTATGATACTGGACTCCCATGTAGTTGACTGCAGTTCAAGTCCCAGACCCAGTGGCTTAAACTCATGCCAGGCACATTTGCATGCATGTGGAGGATCCCTGGGGGGGGAGTGATTTCTTGCTTTCTATCTCTCTGTCTCTCTCTCTATCTGTCTGGCGAGCACACGTGCCCTATAGCACAAACCTCTACAAAAAGGAAAAAAAAAATTTAAACTGAATCACACAGGTAAATAAAGGCTAAAAGATTAAAATAAACTCACTGATCAGTGAGACAATATCAAACAGTCAATGTATCTACCATTGAAATACCTGAGGGAGAGAAGTGAGTTAAGGGCACAGAGAAAAATATATTAAGAATGAACTTCAAAATTTTTCAGTACTGATTTTTTTTTAAAAAAGGTATAAGCCCATATCCCAGAAAATCAGTGAACCCAGTCCTAGCAAGATAAACAAAAAGAAAATTTCTCTAAAGGCACATAATAATCAAATTGTTGAAAATTAGTAATGAAGAAAATCTTTAAAGCAATCAATGGATAAAATAAAAAGCATTACATAGAGGGAAACACCTTTAATGACTTATAGGTGAGTTTCTATCAGAAACAATGCAAGCCAACAGAATAAAACATTTAAGATGTTGAAATTAGGTATCAACCAAAAGTAACCTTACCAATGTATACAAAAGAAGAGAGGATCTCTGACCAGAAGGAAACTGTAATTCCAGCTACAGGAACCCTTTACATCAAAGAAACAAAGAAAGTATGATATAGTTTTCACATATCATGTGGAAAATCAGAATCAACATTAGCAACAAACAGGCTCAGAAATAAAATTATATGGTTAAGTGTCTTTTCTTTTTCCTATTCCAAATTTCTTGAAAATGTAATTGAAAGTATTGCCTACTTCCTAGGATGTAGGAAGCTGGAAAGAGGGCAACTC
>NW_006203618.1:138437-163155 GCF_000334495.1 Tupaia belangeri chinensis
CAACTCACAATTGAATAAAAAAGATGAAGCTGATAAAACTACAAAATTAGAACTTCTCCTTAACCCATCATATAGCCTGAATATACTAAAAGATGACCTTTAAGAGAAGGTGAAATGAATCCACTGGCTTTCCTAGAAATAAATGAGAGATGTCACATGAAGCTGCAAAGAATTCTGATGAACGTGGTAGTAAGTTGCTAAAGGCAAGTGTGTTATTATACAGCACTTAGAAAACATAGAACCAAGGGGTCATTGGCATCACTCATAGGTTCTTTGGTTCAATGGGTGCTCAAAAGAAAGGTTAGAGGCAAGGAAGGAGATTAGAAAAAGTCTTTCGTCTGGTGCAGAACATAGGAAGAGGATAGGAATCTGCTGAGGAAAAGTGACAAAATCACACCTGGAAGCTTCTCCTAATCTCCTCTGGGGAAAAGAAACTTCAAACCGTTGAGGAAAGGGCATAAAGCCCTGATGCTTTCAAATCATAGGTAACCACCTATTGTGTCAGGAGGAAGAGATCATAAAGAAAAATTTCTAAACTGAAAATAGACATTATGATAAATTGAAAGCTGTAAAGCTTCTAACACGAAACATACAAGACCTTTGTGATCTTAGTTTAGACAAATAATTCATAGATATGACAACCAAATCATGACACACAAAAGCAAAAAAACAGAAATTGGACTTCTTCAAAGTTAAAACCATTTGCTCCCTGAAAAGACACTTTTAAGCAAATGAGAAACCACAGTCCGGAAGAGAATAATTATAAATCACATATTTGTCAAAGGACTTCCATCCAAATACAAAAGTCTCTTAAATCACAGTGATAGGAAAATATCAAATAATGCAGTTGCAGATGACAGGCAGTCATCAGAGATGTACAGATTGCAAATAATCACCTAAAACTTTACCCAACAATATTAGTCATTAGGGAAGTGCAAACTAAAGCTACAATGAGGTATCACTTTACACTTATGAGAATAACTGAAGAACAAACACTGAAAACACCAAGTGTTTGTGAAGATTTCATGCAACTATAATACTCATGTATTGCTAATTGAAATGTAAAGTTGAGGGGCTGGCAAGTGGCTTAGTGGTTAAGGGTGCTGGACTCACACATGGCTGACCATGGTTCGAGTCCTGAACCTGGTGGCTTGCTTTCTCGCTTTCTCTCTCTCTTTCTCTCTCTTTCCCACTTTGTTCAAATTAAAATAAATGAATTAAGTTACATAAAATATTTTTTAAAAAGTTAAAGAATATACTATTTGAAGTAGTTTAATCATCAAATGTGTAAGTATTATATTAAATTTCACAGGACCAGCCAGGTGTCACGGTGGTTAAGGTGGTTGGATCCCCCATGGCTGAATGCATGGTTTGAGTCCCATATCTGGTGGCATGAAAATAAGGGTCTCATGTGTGCATGTGCACCAAATCACAAGAGGACAGTAAAGGAGAAGAAGGAGAAGGGTAATCCCTCTTAGGGAGTGGTTTTTCACTGTCTTCATCTTCCTCTCTGGTGAGTATATACACCCTATCACAAACTAAAAAAAAAAAAAAAAGAAAGAAAAAGAACAGTGCAGTCTTTTTGGAAATCAGTTGCAGAGTTTCTTTAAAGTGAAATATGACTTGCCAGATGACCCAACAATCCAGCTCTTAATAGCATTCAAAAAAAAATTGCACAAAAAATCTGTATGTGATCATTTAGAGCCCTTTACTCTCAATCACTAGTAACTGCAAACCACCTAAATGTCCTTCAAAAAATAATGGATTGGGGCCAGCCGGTGGTATAGTGGTTAATGGGCTGGACTCCCACATGGTCAACTGTGGTTTGAGTCTTGGACCTGGAGGATTCATATTCTTGCTGGGTACATGTGCGTGTGTGCCCAAGATCCAGGGAGGAGAATGTAAGAGAAGGGATTGCAGCATGGCCATCCCCCCAGGGGATGATTTCTCACTTTCCCTCTCACCATCTCTCTCTCTCTCTGTCTCTCTCTCTCCAGAAAGTGCAAAAATTCTTTTAAAAATTGTGTATCTGGGACCAGTAGATGCTGTAATGAATCTATTGCTTGACTACCACATGGCCGACCACAGTTTGAGTCCCAGACCTTGTGGCTTCAAACTCACACTGGGCACAAGTAGATCCATGCCCAAAATCCCAAGAGGAGAATGGAGGAGAAGGTATTGCAGCCTGGCCATCCTCCCAGGGGATGATTTCTCGCCTTCTGTCTCTCTGTCTCTGTCTCCCTTTCTCTTTCCATAAGTGCATGCACCCTATAACAAAAAAAAGAAAAGAAATCTCAAAAACAACAAAATATAAGCATATGTTTTACGAAGTCTGCCTCAAACATCTTCATCCCATTTTCTTCCTCCTCTAGCTATTTACACTTACTCATTTTATTGCACTTATTACGGTGTATTATGTCTTCTACACCTAGTATATCGTGCACCTCTGGAAGAAAAAAAAATCATGCCTTACCTATGTTTTAGAGAAGATAGTGGTAAATTTACTGGTTAAGAACTAATAATAGTTTTAGAAATTTTCTTTAGGAGTTGTTCATAATTATGGTCTGTCCGAGCTATCAATAAATAGCTTTTGAAAATTTCTCTTGTGATGAAAATTAGATCTGGTGAAATTATTCATTGCCCAAATCAGCTTCTTTCTTATCATAAATGACATTTCCATTTATGTGGTCATTTCTCAATGCATACATCTTCTTAAACATCCCATTGTATATGTATATTTAAAAGTTTATTATTATTATTGTTCCTTTTTCAATGAATGTACACTGACAAAACTGTGACTCTCAGGCCAGCAGGTGGCATGATGGTTAAGATGCTGGATTCCCACATGGCCAACCACCGTTGGAGTCCTGAACCTAGTGGCTTGAAAATCACTTTGGGAGTGTGTGTGTACATGCCCAAAATCCTGAGAGGTTAGTGGAGGAGAAAAGAGTGCAGCATGGTATCCCGCTCTGGGGGGTGATTTCTCACTTTCTCTCTCTCTATTTCTCTCTGGTGAGTGCATGTGCCCTATGATAAAAACAAGCAACTAAATAAAATTTTTAAAAAAGACAGTGTGAATCCTATGAAGACCACAAAAACAGGGGGAATATGAAATATCTTGAAGGATTTTTTCCCACATATTTCACATGACTGTGCACAAAGAAAATATGGGAAAATACTTAGAAAATTCCAGTTATGGGGCCAGCCCTGTAGTCAAGGGGCTAAGAAAGTGAGATTTCACCTGACTGTCTACAGTTTGAACCTTAGCCCCACTGACTTGGAAACAAACAGGGCATGCTTCTCTTTCCCCAAACCCAACTATATAGAGAAATGGAGAAGGGATTGTGCAGTGACCATGCCCCATTGAGGGTGCTATCTCCCTCTCTCTGTCTCTGTCTCTCTTTGGTAAATGCATGTGCCCTCTAGCAATTTATAAAAAAAAAATTAAAAGATAATTCCCATTATGATATATAGTAGAGGGAAGGGAACTTCGTCAACTGTGAGAAGGCATTGAAATCCACTCAAACCCTTCTCTTCTATTGTCTTTATGGAACAAAATCCTTTATCAATCTCTCTCTCTCTCTCATATGCATGTATACACATGTGTATTGGGGGTCATACCCTTCCACTAAGGGCTCTGATGAAAATTCATTGTACCTGGAGAAAGTGAACAGATAAAATATTCTGGAGAAGGAGAAAAAAAATGTGCATTGGGGCCAAAACTATGGTTGGAAAAAAGAGTAAAAAGACTGGAATGGTTATACCTCTGAGACCTAAGGATACCTTGCTTGATTGATACATTGAGAAAAATGCAATATTATCAGTATTGCTTCTCTAGCATTTTTGCAAAACTGCGTAACTTTAATCTATTCATGGGAAAGGATCAGATAAAATTAAACTGAGGGACATGCTACAAAATACCTGACTAGTACTTTTCAAAACTTTCAGTGTTCTGAAAGATAAGGACAGACTGAAGAACTGTCAATAGATTGGAAGAGACATGACAACTAAATGCGGCATGATATCCTGGATTGGACCCTGGAACATTCACAGAAAAACTCATAAAATCTGAATACTTTAAACTTTTAGCATACATTTTGATTTCCTGGTTTTTAAAATTGTGCAATGGTTATGTGAGATGTTAACATTAGGGACAGCTGTCTGAAGGGCATCTGGAAACTCTCTATACCTACATTTACAATTCTTGAGTCTGAAATTGTCTGAACTGTATATAGCACCTTGTGATCTCAGCTATGTATTTAAAGGATATCATTTCATTCTGCCTATCATTCTTATGTGTTTTATTATAGCCACTTTTTAGGCTCCTTGTTCTATGTTGCTGGAAATAGACTCATCTCTCATGTACTCTTATAGGTAATCATTAAAACTATTTTGATAACACATCAAGATTACCAGGGACTTATTTGATGTTGAAACTCCTAACCACTTTTACTTTTTTACAATTTGCCATCTGGCATGTGCACTCAACAGACAGACAGACAGAGGAAGGAAAGAAAGCTCACTCCCTACTATGGGGAATAGTCATGAGCAATCCTTTCTCCTCCATTTGTCCCTCCTTTCATGTATTTTGGGCATGGATGCACATTCTCACAGTGTGTTCTTTGAACCTCCAGATCTAGCATTTGGATCTCACAGTCAGTCATGTGGGATCCAGGTCCCTCAACCGCCATGCCCTGGAGTGGCCCAGATTGATAACGACTTTTAAATCCTAATTTAGTATCACGTGATACACTTAAGCATTCCTTTCCTCTTCCATAAAACAATTTTTCTTTAAGTTTCCTTTGTTCAAAGAATTAAAAAAAAATACCCATCATGATTACTATTATTTTTTCTTTTTTTTGGGGGGGGGAGGTTTTTGCTATAGGGCGCATGCGCTCGCCAGACAGACAGAGAGACAGAGAGATAGAAAGCGAGAAATCACCCCCCGGGGGGATGGCCGTGCCTCAATCCCTTCTCCTCCATTCTCCTCTCGGGATCTTGGGCACGCAGTCACAGGCGCCCGGCGGAAGTTAAGTTTTAAGCCACCAGGTCCAGGACGCGAACTGCGGTTGACTACATGGGAGTCCAGTGACATAGCCATTATGCTACCTGCTGGTCCCAATGATTACTATTTTTAAATTTGCTATAGGGTGTATGTGTTCACCAGAGAGAGAGAGGGAAAAAGAGAGAGGGAGAAAATGAAAAAGCAAGCTGTCAGATCTGGGACCCCAACCGCAGTTCGCCACATAGGAGTCCAGCACATTAACCATATGCCACCTGTTGCCCCCTTATTTAGTTTCAATGAAATCACCTTCTCCTGATTTCCTCTCTCCTTTCTTTCCTTCCTTCCTCCCATTATCTCTCTTAAAAAAAATTGCTAAAATACATGTGCACTCACGAGTGAGAGAGATAAATATATAGAGAAGCAAAATGAGAAAGCACCCCCCCCCCAGGGTGTATGACTACACTACACAAAAACCCTACATTCTTTTCCCAGGATTTTGGGCATGCATGCACACATGCCCAGTGTGTTTCCCAAGCTGTTGTGTCTGGGACTTGAACTGCAGAGTTGGCCATGTGGGATCCAGTCCATTTAATCCCCACATCACCTGGCTGGCTCATTTTTTTTTCTTTCTTTTCCTTTTATTTTTATTTATTTATTTATTGTTAATTTCCAGAGGGTATATGTGCTCATGTGTGAGAGTGAGAGAGAGACAGAGAGAGAGAAATCATCTTCTAATGGGGTGCGATCATGCCATGATTCCTTTTCTTCCATTTCTCCACCTTGCCCAGATTTGCAGCATACCCATGCATACACATCCACCATGTTTTTCAAGCCATGGGGCCAGGCTTCAAACTGAGATTGCCTGTGTGTGATCTGATTCCCTTAAATCAGTAGGCTATGAGACTGGCCCTCTCCTGATTGTCTTAACCTCTAGCCATGCATTCTCAGGATCTCTGCAGATGTCTTTTTTTTGCTTTACCTATCCCAGAGGCTTAGATGTCTCCATTATGTCCATCTGCTACATCTAATAAATCACCAAGTCTTGTTGATTTGCTTTCTTAAATGCTTTTCTATCTGTTCATTTATCTCCATCACCACTGATCCTATCTTTGTCCAGGAAAACATCATCTCAATTACAACAACAGTCTCTTAACTGGTGTCTGGATCTTTGGCTCATTCTTCTTTTAGAGTAACTGTTCAAAACAAACTTGATCCTGATAAACCTCTGCTTAAAATTGTTCAATACTTCTCCATTGTCCTTTGGATGATTTGCAAGGCCCTTCATAATCTTAACCTTAGTCACTTTTCCAGTCTCATTAGACTTAGATTCAACCTTAGACTTACTGTTTGAGTCCCAGAACTGCATTATTTCTCCTGCATCTGGACCTTTCCTGGAAATAATCACCATTGTCCTTGGAATCTTCTTCCTTATTGTTTCTGTTTTGCCACCTGATTAGTTATCGTTCACATTTGCATTTCTTCTTTGATAATATGTTCTCTTAGGGAAGTCTTGTCTTATTCACTGTGTTATACCCTGAATGACACATAGTACAGTGTACACAGTAAATAAATAGCATCAGGAGAAAGATGTGGCCTTATCTACAAGTGACACTGTAAATGAAGTTCTGGAATATTCATCAGTCCTCCCTTCCTGACTTAGGGAATAGTTTTTATTGTAATATTGAAAATACATATCTCTTTCCCACATTCTCTTTAACATGCAGCCATCCTACCATTTTCACCATATCCAGAGAGTGAGTGAATGGAGATCATGTTCGTGGTGTCTCTTAAAATACTCACTACATGGTCTCTGTCTGTTGCACATTTCATTCCTTTCCATCTTGTCTACCCTCAGCTTAATTGAAATGAAGAATTGTTTTGAGCATTTTGGAAAATGTTCTGATAGTGTGAGACATAGTTGCGAATCTATGGAGAGAGCAAAGCTTCAATTGCTTGTCCTTTAGGGAAAACCATTTATGGCTGGCTTCCCTTGGCACTCATTTACCCCTTTCAAATGGCGATGTTGCCCTGTAGTCAAGAAATTAGTAAGTGTTTAAATCTCTCAATTTGGGGACTATCTTTATAATGTGGTCTCATGCAGACTCATGTCAAGAGGATGAGGTCATGTTGGTTGGGCACATTAAATTGTTATTCAGATCTTTACCTTCCTCAGCCAGGGAATCCAACTTATTTAGTTCTTGTCCTATGCTATCCTATTCGGTTTTTGATTTTTTTAATGCTACATCAAATCTTAACAACTATGTTGTAAAGTTTCCAAAAGTAATGAGCAGATCTAATGCTTTTCATCTAATGATCACTTGATAAATGAAGATGGAGACCATGTATTATACAGTATATAATTATTTTCAATAATATTTGGTTATTGTAAAATTCATGATGTATTTTTCTGTTTTTCTGTGCAAAATTGTGTCATGACTTTTCTGACAACTCAACAATATGAGGAGTCTTCAAAAAGTTTTTATAAAAGTGCTTATTATAAAAAAAACTATGCATGAATTCCAGTTCTTTATGCACCAAATAAATGTGTACTTCAATTCCATTTTTCTCCAATATTTTTGAAGTGCCTTATAATGAAAATTTTACAATTTATGAAACACATTGATCTAATATATATATATTCTTAAGGACATAGATACAATACTTTATTTCAGCCTCAAGATAAGTCTATGAGGTAAGCATTATCCATATTTTACAGAGAAGTGCACTGAACTTTAAGGAGTGTCTTAGTCTCTTCAAGCTGCTATTACAAAAATACTATAGACTGGATGGCTTATAAACAGCAGAAATATATTTCTTAATAGTTCTGGAATCTGGGAAGTCCTAGATCAAAGTACTGGCAAATTTGATGTCAAGTGCAGTCCTACTTCCTGGCTCATAGCCATCTTCTATGGCCAAAGAGATGAGGCAGCTGTTCGCTATTCTCATTCATGTACACTCTGCCCTCCTATTCTATCACCCACCAAAAGTCCCACCTCCAAATACCACCACAGGGACTGGCAGGTGGTGTGGTGGTTAAAGGCACTGGACTTCCACATGGCCAACCATGGTCTGAGTCCTGGACCTGGTGGTTTGCTTTCTCATGTTCCAAAGGTCAATACTTAACCACTATACACAGGGTTGGCCCTTAACCCTTTTTAAAACAAAGTATTATGTAAACACAGTTTATAATGATAAATTCAAATCTGCTCTGTTCAAGGAGGGAGTCAAACTTTCTCTTCATTGCCCCTTTCCCCACATCCAGTGACACAGGCACAGATTTACGAAGGCTCCAGTGTAAAGCCAGTAAATCTGTGAGCCCTCCTTTCTACTTCTTCATCCTGACCATTTCCTATATTGCTGGGGAAGATATTGCACTGAAATGATGAAACCACATCTTATTCTTGTCACACTTTCCTTATCAAGAGACACTTCTTGATGAAATAGTTTCTATGCAACTGCTGTAGCCAGGTGCTATAGGTAGCTCATAATGATTTTGATAGCAATGTGGGTTTGTTTTCCTCAGCAGGAGTTTCGAGCAAAAACCATATTTGCATTTCTAGGTAATGAAGAATAACTGGAGAAACTATTGAAAAATGGTAATTCCTTGCAAACAAAATTTAGGTAATTGCAAAGGTGTGATCCAGCATGAGGAAAAGCCTATACATGAAGACAAGCTGGTTTACAGATGAAAACCATCAAATCTACCTCTCCCAATTTTCAGCCTACAAGAATAAAATGCAGTTTATGATGTGTGTCCATCTCTGGATCTTCTAGGGTAGATTTCAGTTACTTTGAGGTTAAACTGAAGTAAAGACAAAAATTCTGCATGAGATGTCAAAACTGTGGGCCAAGGATTCTGAAATCACGGTAGAGCAAGGAATAAATCAAAGTGTGGATATGGAGTAGGTGCACACATCCTTAACAGATGGCAAGAAAGGCACACCATGTTCTCCAAGGGCAAAGTTCAGTTCCATTTCTAAATTTTATTCATCTTACAGTTTTCTTAAATGGCATTTCAAGTCAAATGATATTGTTTCTGCACAAATGTACATGAAAAACTCACTAATTGTGGCTGTTAGTGTATCTTCAGCAGATTCTCTTCACTGCTGTTGATTCTTTTCAGAATACACAAATGATTGCGGAAAATCTGCCATAGTGATTTGAGCAAAAAGTTTCTGAGAAAATACTAACTAGAATTAGCATAAGTGATGAAAGTTATAAAAGAAGAATACTACATTTGACCCTTCTGGATTTGAAGATTCATGAGTGAATGGTTATTAACAAGTTCTAACCACCCTGAGCCTCATTCTTTTATTTAAACAATGGGGATTTAAAAAATATATTTAAATAATTTTTTTAAGTTTTATCTCATGTACTTGTCAGAGAAAGACAGAAAGAGAGAGAGGGCAAGGGCAAGTGAGAAATCGCATCCTGGGGGGGGGAGATGGTCATGCCACAGTCCCTTCTCCTCTATTCTCCTCTTGAGATTTTGGGCACGCATGCACACACACCCAGCATGACTTTCAAACTGCTGGGTCCAGGACTTAAACTACGGTCAGCCACATGGCAGTTCAGTGCCTTAACCATCACTCTATCTGCTTTCCCCACAATGAGTATATTTTTAGGATGAGCCCATGAGGTTTCTTAGAAATAAATAACCACTCTTAAAAACTCCACTTGAATCTCTTATACTGTAATTTCCCCTCTTATTCCATAGGTTATAAGTCTGATGCTGTTGGAGGAGTCTTTTCTGCTCACAGAACAATCTTGTCATGAGTTGAGGGGATAACTGTGAAGTGTCTATCACACAACCCTGAAAAGATAGCCATTGTCAAAATATTTTGTATAGCTTTCATATTATTCCCATTTGAACTGAATTTTGAAAGGCCACATAAGACAAATCTTGCTTTCCTAAATCTTATACATTCCTAAATCTTATATATTCACACTGGATTCAAAATCTGACTTTTTAATTTTAGAAATTGTATTATTTTCTGTTCATGTTTACTTATAAATCTGATTTAGATGAATTTTGGAATATCCTAAATGAGAGGAAAGTTCAAGTTAATTCCTATTTCTATCTTCTGTTCTTTTGATTGTAATTTATTTTATTTGAAAAAAATCTTTCTAATTATTCCTACATCAGCTCACCATATGTATTATATAACTTACAGAAAGACAAGTGGCAGAGAAATTTATTCTGATTACCTATTCCGTGCTTGAATATATTTCTTGCATTCTAATAATAGTGAGTCCACAGAAGAGGCCTATTTGAATTATTCCCTCAGTATCTAATGTAAAACAATGCACTCTGAAGGTGTATACTCAATATAAATACTAAATGAGGAAAGATGAGCCTCTTGAATGAAATTAATGACAGATTTGCCAATCCCTTCTTCAAAACACTTTTGCAAATGTCAATTGTTGTCATCGTTTGTTATATTTGTAAAAGCCATACTAGTTACCAAAAGGATTCATATGCTATGAAAAAAGGTACTAAAGGCACTTCAAGGCCAATATCAGTGCATTTTCTTCTAAAAAGTCCTATGTATTAGTTTCTTCAATGGATACTATATGTACATCTCAGGGACTAGCGGGTGGGGAAAATAAATACATTGATCATTTGATCCATGCCCAGGTGTGGACTTATTGCCCAGAATATGCCTTTACAAATAAGAATCTCAAATTGAGCTGAGCTTTCCCTATTAACTAGCTAAGTGACCTTGGACTAATTACCATGGAACACAGTTTCTTCATTTTGACATCAGAACATATCTGACACTTGATCAAACCTAAGCTTCATTTCTACAAAATAGAAGTAATGCTAGTATTTCTTGCTAGTATTTTCTATGATGGCTACAGTTAAATAGGTAGTATATGTGAAATCACGTTATAAACTATAAAGCACTGCACAAATGCTAATAGGAGCATCTATCCAGCTTACTTTGAAATGTTGTGAGAAAAATGGGAATTAATTTATGTCAATGAATGAATGGGTGGCTAATAACAAAGATAACTTTGCCTATCCTTCTCATTCTCATTTGAACCTTTATTATTGCATTTGCTATAGTCTGCCACACAATTGCACATATTTTTGTTTCTGTCTTGTACACTAGATTTTCGATAACTGAGGGAATTAAGTCATTTTTTTATCTCTTTGTTTCCTAAAATTCCTACAACACATGGTGAATGCTCATTAGGTTGAATTATGATGTGCCAGGAACTATTGTAAGCACTTTACATCTATTAATTCACTTAATCCTCAAATGTTCAAGCAATAATGAAAGCTTAGATGAATTCAGTGACAATGAGGATAGATATAATGATGCGTTTAAGAGGATGAGTAAGCAGACCTTTTTAAACATTTTTTTAATCTACTATTAAATTCAAGGCAATAGTTTGAGTAATACTTTATTCAAAAGATCTTTGAGAATGAAATTCTTTGTTAGGACAAAATATGTTCCCGTCTCACACATGAACTTTAGACAAATCACTTTCTCATGTATTTTCCTCACGTACTCCTAAACTGTAGGAAATTATAATGGCTATTTCATAATTCATAGCCATATCTACTAGATTTTAGTGTAACTATCACATGGTGCTCATGCTGATAACAGAAACTGTGCTATATACTGGGTCATAGGGAAAGTCATGATGTATTTTTCCATAAAAACACATAGAAAAATACATCATGACTTTTATGACAACCTAATTTTTCTGTGTGTCCTTAGTAAGACATAAAAGGAAATGCACTCTTATATTGCAAAACTCAATAGTAAAAGATAATCAGATATAAAGAAATGAAAAGCAGTTTAGCATGTTACAAAGAACTTCATGGCATAGTTAATATTCACGCTAAAAATTACATTGAGATTCTTGGGTATCTTGTAGGAAAGGCCATGGCGGGACCAGCAGGTGGTGTAGTGGTTAATGCATTGGACTCCCATGTGGTTGACTGTGTTTCAAGTCCTAGACCTGGCGGCTTGAAACTCATGCCAGGTGTGTGTGCATGTATGCCCAAAATCCCAAGAGGAGAAGGGAATGCAGTGTGGCCATCCCTGTGAGGGCTTCTTTCTCACTTTCTGTCTCTCTGTCTGATGAGTGCACACAACCTATAGTAAACACATCTCTCTCTTTAAAAAAAAAAAAAAGTAAAGAAAGTAACATGGCACCATGGCAACAATAACTGGCTTCAAAATACACAGTTTATCCTCGGGATATCCTAGCAGTTGAAACTCCTAGAAAATTCATCCTTTAATTATACCATGTTCCTAAAATTGATGGCAGAGCTCCAGGGCTCCAATACAATCACTGCCTATCCATCCTGTTTTGTTTTGCCCTGATCAAATATATTTTGCACCAAAATAATTGGTTTGAAGTTGGAAAAATTCTAACAAACTTGTTACCCAACATTAGAAAGATTGCCAAAAATTTCTAGGCATTTTACTGAGATCAGTCCATTAGTGAGTTTTGTTTATTTTTCCTTGATTCTCAGCATAGACAAATCTGCCCAAAGACCTGCTAGCACAACTACAATGACAATCTGCTACTGGGGCAACTGCCATTTAAGAGAGTGCAAAAATCATGAAGAGTTGCTCATATTTTTCAATAGTATTTACACAGAGTTGGTGTTAAATACTTTTTCACTTGTAATGACCAATCCTAATGTTATTACACCTATTCATAATGCAATGTTTATAGAAGAATGGATAACATCTGAATCACATTACAAAGTTTAAAATGCATTTGAATAAATTCAAATTCTGAAAATCCTTACAATGGAATTTAAACACTAGAAACAGCCCTGGAGTTCTGCCACCAACCCCAGGAACTCAGTATAATGTGACACAGAAATAATGTGATTGATTTTATAATATGAATACTTGAACTCATCTATTCAAATATGTGTCATACTCTTCTAAGTGTTCCACATGGGAGAACATAAATTTATTTCAGTGATGAAGCTACTGCTCAAGTAATTAGTGAAACTTCATCATTGGAGTTATCTCTGTAACCTGTCTCTCATTCATTCATGTATCCATGAAACAGTAATTTAGCATCTTCCATGTGCCAGGAACCATTTTTGTCTTATTCCCATCATTTGCAAGCAAACATGATTTTTTAAACCGAACTAATATTTAATTTCAAATTACTTTAATGAATGCAATATTGAGAAATATTTTGATCTAAAACAAGGTATAGTAACCATTGAGAGTAAGTCTTTCAGCTGCTTCAAATAACATTTCAAGAGATGATTTCCAAATCTGTTATGAGCACTGCTAATAGTATGGGAATAAGTGTCACTTGAAGCTTCATTGGATGTATGATGCTTAGTGTATATATTAATATTGGAGGGCTGGCCCCATAGCCTAGTGGTTAAGGGAGTCCTATCCCATATGGGCAACTGTGGTTCAAATCTCAGCCCCAGTGGCTTGAAAAACACTCCAGGCACCCATGCATTTGTGCCCCACATCCTACCATGATGGAGGAGAAGCGATAGCAGTTGCGACTGTACCTCATTGCTGGTGCTTTCTCCGTCTCCCTTTCTCTCTCTCTCTCTCTCTCTTATTCCTCTGGAGAGCACACATGTCCTCTGGCCATTGAAAACAGGTTATTTTGCATAGAAAAAATGTGTAAATTTTTAGATGTAGTCATATGAGTGTTCAATTATTTTATATCCTCTGATTATATTTTATGATGTATTTTTGCTTCATAAAATTTAAACCAGTATCTGTCATTTCTGTCATATGTTTTATTCATGATAATGTAAGCCAAATTCTGGAGATTCTCCTCACAGTTGTAATGCAAAGTACAATCATTTGTTGAAGGCTCCTTGCCCCGTAAAATTCTTGCATAGGTGTCCCTTGTCAAACTAATGCTATGACTTTTGCAAACCAAACCAGTATGATAAGGAAAGCTTTAGAATCATGCCTTTAATTCCACACATTTAGGATTAATGCATTTTTCTGGGGTGATATAATATTCTTAACTGAAGCATCTTGTTTTATTGCCAGTATCAACCACTAACTTATGACTGGATTGTTTGTGTTGGGTAACTTCTTGCCAGCATGGTTGTTAATCCTCTTCTAAACTTTAAATTATGTTAGCATTATTTCCTCTCATGAGCAGCTGAAAGATGCAATTTGGTTGTCTTTGATTATATTTTCCTTTTCCACGTATCAGATCATTTGTCAATATGTCAACACTAAAACGATTAATGTTGTTTGTTGAAACATCTGAAGTATTAATAGTCCTATTAAAATGAGGTGGGTGATAAATATTCTCAGAGCTGATCAATGCGACATATCATTACAGAAAGAAATCCAGCTGACTGAAGAAATGACACATATTCTTCTCAAACACTGACGAAAGTGTATTTCACTCACAGCAGAAGCTGTGCATTTTTCATATAAAGATAAATTTATTCTTAAATAAAGAAAGTTCCAGCGGAGTGTAGAATACAGGTATTCTGTGAGTAAATAGTGGACATTTTGTCCTTCTTATTCCAGTATGGCTACAAAGCCCTGTAAACTTCCTAGCACAATGTAAAAAAATCTGTCAAAACTAAAGAAAAGATCAAAATTGGGGCCAGCAGGTGGTGTGGTGGCTATAGTGCACACATGGCTGACAGCTGTTTGAGTCCCAGACCTGGAAGCTTGCTCACGTTCTCTCTCTCTCTCTCTCTGGTAAAATTTTAAAATAATAATAAATAAAGTGAAATAAATAGTCATTTTTTTAAAAAGAAGATTAAAATATATGTAAAAGGACCAAATTCTATCACCAAACTAATGGTCTGATGATTTTGCCAGATTAAAGAAGAAAAGATAGGGTAGCTGTTGAATTCACAAGCTCTTGAGCCAGATGGCCTGAATTTTAAATCTAGTTCCTGCCATTCACTTGCTGTGTGACCTTGAGCAAGTTTATTTTACTTCTCTGCATCTCACTCAGTTTAATCATCTATAAAATGGTAGTAATCATAATAACCATAATAATTGCATCAAAGGATTGTCATGAGGATTACATTAGTTCATATATGTAAGCACTTTGAATAGTACTTGACATATAATGAGTATTCTTATTGATAAGCATCATTGAGATACTTATTTTGTTTTTAGCTAAATAAATAAAGGTGCTTATTTTTCCTTCCCTGGCTATTAATGGGAAAATGTCGTTCGTTTTATGTTTTGCTCTGGTATGCTGGGTCATATATGTATGTTTTGAATAAAGACTATTTATAAAATTTAAATGATGCAGGCCATCAGGTGATATGGTTGTTAAGATGCTAGATTCCCACATGGTCAACCTTGGTTCGAGTCTTGGACATGGTGGCTTGACTGTCATATGGGGCACATGTGTATGCATGCTTAGGATCCCGAGAGAAGAATAGAAGAGAAGGAATTGCGGCAGGACCATGCCCCCAGGGGGTGATTTCTCTCTCTCTCTCTGTCTTGTCTCTGGTGAGCACATGAACTCATGGCAAAAACCTAAAAGCAAACAAAACAACACAAAATTTAAAAAACAAATAAAATTTAAATGATAGATTCGATTAGTTGATCTATAAGATCCCTTCAAACTCTGAGATGTCATAGTTTAATTTTTTGAAATGTACATATATTAAACTATCCTATGTGCCCCAAGAGTTATTAACCTGTTATTAAAGAAAATTACAATAATCAATAAAAATGCCAACAGTGAATATAGCTTCATAAACTACTTACAATTACTGGGCACTTCAGCAATTATGAAAGATCTTACTTCGTATAATGCAAATCAACACAAAGCGTGAAAGAACAGACATGTTCACTGTGCATAAAAAGCAAACTGTTGAAAAAATATAACAATTGAAAACTCATAAATATTTTGGTCTCCTCTGAAGAATCTGACATTGCATAACTAAAGGGGGGAAAAGACCATACAAAACCAAAAGCAATGCATGTATTTTGGCATAAAAATATAAAAACATTTCATTCCAGGAAACAAAATTAAGACAATATTTATTGGAAGTATAATGTATTCTAAACACTTGGTATTTGAAAATATTCCAGCGTAGACTTGGAAATGATCACATGTAACATGGCACGTCTGACTATTTTTTTTCTTTTTTTTTTTTGAGAGTTTTTTTTTGCTATAGAGCGCGTGTGCTCGCCAGACAGACAGAGAGAGACAGAGAGACAGAAAGCGAGAAATCACCCTCTGGGGTGATCGCCATGCCACAATCCCTTCTCCTCCATTCTCCTCTCTGGATCTAGGGCAAACACGCACATGCACAAGGCGTGAGTTTAAGCCACCAGGTCTGGGACGTGAACCGTGGTTGACTACATGGGAGTCCAGTGACATAGCCATTATGCTAACTGCTGGTCCCACTGTTTCTCAAATATATCCTCTTATAACTATCTGGAGTAAATGGACAGAAATACTAAGCATTTGTGTTTAAATTCACAATAGCACTAGTTACATGGTTTTGGCAATTTACTTAATCTTTCTATGCTTTAGGTAACACATTCTTTTATGTTTTTATTTTTATTTACTTATTTTTGCCATAGGGCATGTGTGCACTCTCCAGAGAGAGAGAGACAGAGAAAGACGGAATGTGAGAAATCACCCCTCCAAGGGAATGTCCATGCCCTCAATTCCTCTTCTTCCAATCTCCTGTCATGATTTTGGGTCCAGGACTTGAACTGTGCAGCACTTTAAACTCCACAGCATCTGCTGGCCCTGGATAACACTTTTTTTTTTAAAAAAAAGTAAGAATGTTTTATTTAATTTTATTTAGCATTATTATTTTAATTTTCTATAGGGCACATGCACACGTACATGCAAGAGAGAGAGAAAGTGAGAAAGTAAACCACCATGTCCAGAATTCTAACTGTGTTGGGCCATGTGGGAGTCCAACTCTTTAATACTACAATGCCTGCAAGTCCCAAAGAAACACATTTTTGACATGAGATTACTATAAATTTTGTGGGAGTTTAGTAAGTATTACTTAACATATACTAAGTACTTTTGCCAAGCACAACATTAATACACAAAATAGAGATTATTTTCTTGGTGGAAAAGTAAAAAAAGGCATATGATAACATTCAGGCTGATAGTTTTTCCATGGAAAAATGAAATAAATCACAAATTCAGTATGGAGAAAATTCAGCATACTAAAAGGAAAATAATAGTGTGAGAGAAGTCCATGGTATGAAGTGATCAGTCAATACTCTGGTATGTAACGTCTAGGAGCTGAGTAATGATACCTAATGCATCTTTTATTTGAAATATTGCCTAATACAGCTTAAGTTCTTATTGACTGTTTATTTGAAATACTAGATCTGATGGGTATGAAAATATTGAGGCGAAGCAAGATTATATTTGGAGAAGGATATATTGAGCTGGCCAAATCTAAATTAGAATGATTTGTAAGTGAAAGATGCAGGATTGGATCATATTGGTGAGTACATGACATAGAGTAAAAATTGGCAAAAAGTAAAACAGCTAAATGGTTAATTTCCTAAAAGATTAGCAACATGAAATTTACTTTATCTCATGTCTATCAGTCACCATTTCCTAAACATTTTCTCCTGAATACATTTGTAATATGTTCCTGACTCTGTATTCCTACCCTCAGCTTTCTAGTTTAGATGCTCATCTCTCACCAACATTCCTACAACAATCTCTTAGGTTTTCCTGCCCTTAACGATCTATTTTCCACACTGTAGGCATAACATGTCTGGTTGGGCTTTTTGCTGTTATTATTTTTGCCTTTTCTTTATGATGCTAATTTTACCATGTCACTTTCCTACTGAAAACATTTAATTGGCACCACATGAACTATAGAATTAAGCTCAACAAATGGTGGTATAGTAGAGGTAACATCCTGTTGGATTTTGTTTATGTCTAGAAAAGAGACAATGAGATCATGGAATAGGATGTCTTTAGAAAGGACAAAGATGCGGAGGTATTTAAGAAATATTTAGAAGATAGACTGTACTAAATTGGTGACTAAATGGCTAGTGAAAGAGAAGAAAGCATAATAATGTGGAAATGTCCCTCTCATCAATGGGTATACTAGTAAGAATAGTAATAAAAGATTGGGGATCCAGTAGATGGCATAGCAGGTATGCCACTGAACTTACATATGTACAACCATGGTTCAATTCCCGGACCTGGTGGCTTGAAAATCAAATCCTGACCCATGTGTGTGTCCAATATCCTGGGAGGAGAATGGAGGAGAAGGCATTGCAGCATGGCCAGTCCTCCAGGGGTTGATTTCTCATTTTCCCTCTATCTCTGTCCATCCAGCTTGCAGACTGAAGCCTGGAAGAAAGTTCTGGATGTAAATTCTAGTGTGGATGAAGTCTGCATATACAGTCATGTGTCGCTTAATAACGGGGACACATTCTGAAAAATGTGTTGGTAAGTGGTCTGGTCATTGTCTGAACACACACTTAGATGGCATAGCCTACTATGCACCTAAGTTAAATGTGCAGCATGCTACTGTGCTCAATGTTATAGGAAATTGTAATACAATGGCAGGTATTTGTGCATCTAAACACATCTTTTTAAAAAAATTTTAGAGAGATTTTTGCCATAGAGTGTGTGTTCTCACTGGAGAGACAGAGAGAGAAAGACAGAAAGTGAAAAATCATCCCCAGGGAGAATGGTCACACTACAATCCCTTCCTTGACTCTCCTCTTAGGATTTTGGGCATGCACGCACAAGTGCCTGGAATGAGTTTCAAGTTACTGGGTCCAGGACTTGAACCATGGTTCGCCAAGTGGGAGTGTAGTGATGAAATCATTATGCCATCTGCTGGTCCCAATACATCTAAACATAGAAAGCATATGGTAAAAATAAAATATAAAAAATCAGAGCCAAATGATGACACAGCAGTAAAATGTCATGCTAAGTTAGGCAATACCCCTTGGAAAGGTTCCTGATTCAATTCTAGAGACCTGCCAAGTATACTAGACTCAAGCTTGCCTATAATCCGAGACTCGCTGAAGACTTGGGAGAGGTCAGTGTCAAGACTGTGTTTAAGGCGTGCTTGCTCGCTCTCTCTCTCTCTCAGAAAAAAAAATAGAAATTATAAAAAAGTATAGAAGAAAAAATAGTACACCTGTATAGTGTACTTACAATGAAGGGAGCCTGCAGGACTAGAAGCTGCTCTGGATATGTCAAGGAGTGAGTGGTGACTGAATGTGAAGTCCTTGCACGTTACTGTACGACACGGTAGACTTTATAAACACCACACACTTAAAGTACATGATGTGTTCTGTTCAACCAGGGATCTGAACCCAGAGTCTTCCCTATGCCTCTAGTGTCATGCAGTGATGCCCTACCAACTGTGCCACCACAGCTGGGCCTATACATTTTTTACTTAATAAACTTTAAAATATTTTTAACTTTTTGATTCTTTTGTAATAATACTTAGCTTGATACACACACATTGTATACTTATACAAAAGTAGTTTTTTCTTGTATATCTTCTTTATTTTAGAGATTTTTGCTATAGGGTGCATATAGTAGCCAGAGAGACAGAGAGACAGAAAGTGAGAAATCACCTTCCCAGGGGGGATGGCCACGCTGCAATCCCTTCTCCTCTCTTCTCCTCTCAGGATTGTGAGCATGCACACAGACGTGCCTGGTGTGAGTTTTAAGTCACGTGGTCCAGGACTCAAATTGTATTCAACTACATGGGAGTCCAGTGACTTAAGTATCACACCATCTGCTGCTCCTTCCTGTATATCTTTCTACTATTTTTTAAACTTAAGACTTTTTTGGTTAAAAATGAAGACACTGAAAGATATATTAGCCTAGGCCTATGACGATCAGGATCATCAATATCCACATCTTGTTTTACTGTAAGAGCCATGACGAACAAACCAACTCAAGGTTAAATCAAGCACAAGAATAATGATGTAATCAAGATCCACATTGCTTTACAGTAAACTTTTTTTTTCAGTTGAAGGAATTCATTCTAAAATAATGATAAAAGCATAGTATAGCAAATACATCAGGTGGTAATATTCATTATCTTTTTCAAGTATTATGCACAGTACATAATTGTGTATGCTGTACTTTTATACAATTGGCACCACAGTGGGCTTGATTACAACAGAATCAGCACAAACATGTGAGTAATGTATTGTGTTACAAATCTATGCCAGCTATGATCTCATACAGCAATAAGAGTTTTTCATCTCCATTATTGTCTTATGGGACTACTGTCATACATGTAGTTTGTCATTGACCAAAAAGTTGTTATGTAGTGCATGACTATAGCTGGAATTGGAACCAATGACATAGTAGAATAAAAATAGCATCTGGCTCAAGAGTGAAACACTGCAAAGCACCTATATTTAATGGGCTAGTGAAGGAAGCAGAGCTCATCCTAAAGAAATGAAAGAAATAATTGGTTGGTATGAAGTTAAAATGTGACATCATGAAGGCCAGGAAAGGAGAACATTTCAAGAAGGAAAAGAGGATCATCAATGTCAAATGCAGCAGTGAGGTCTAATAAGTAAAGACATGAAAACTGTCTTTGGATTTGAAATAAGAAGCATATTCATTATCTGAGCCTGACACTAGAGCATAGAAGATGTACTACATGGGACCAGCAATTGGACTCCCATGTAGTTGACTGTGATTCAAGTCCTGGACCTGGTGGTGCATGCCCAAGATCCCAAGAGGAGAATGGAGTAGAAGGGATTATGGCATGGCCATCCCCCCTCAGTGGTGATTTCTTGCTTTCTGTCTCTTTGTCTCTTTTTTTCCAGCAAGCACACGTGCCCTATAGCAAAAACCTCTTCCTCCCAAAATAAATAAATAAGTAAAATAATAATAATAATAATAATAATAAATAATTCAGATGTAGTACAACATGGTGTAAAATAAAAGTGATGAAGTATGAAAAGCAGGGAAAAAATTTTCAAAAGTTTCATGTGAGACTGAATGAGAGCTATAGGGGTATATGATGTAAAATGACATTTTGGGTTTTTAGGAAAGGAAGAGAAACATTTCATAAGTTAGACAGATAGATGTTTTAAAAAGAAAAATGAGAGATATATCTATATCCATATTATCTATCTATCATCTATCTATCTATCTATACAGAGAGGAAGAGATATTGAAATATGAATGATAGAGTCAGGGTCCAGAGTCAATAGGAATGGAGAATAGATAGAGTCAAGACTATAAGTGAAGGTATTAGCCTCAATTTTCACTTTTAAATAAGAAGAAAATGCATTGGTTGAAAGTCACAAAGGCCAGAAATGAGTAGTAAAATGAGAGAGAAATCAGAGTCTGAGTAAAGACAACTGAAATAATTGGCTATCAATTCTCAGAACCCAGATAAGCTAGAACAAACACATTTGACATGGCGCTGGTCTGCCAAGTTGTGCCATTCAGTGGTGTTCTAATTCCCAGAACTAATAGCAAATTATATGTTCAGTAGCATTGACCAGATTTGAAGTTTTGTTGGATATATGATTTGAAAGTATGAGTGCAAGAGACTCATTATGGTCTGAATGTTTCTGCCTCTCCTCACCAATTCACAATTTAAAATCCTAATCTCCAAGTTTATGGTATTAGGAGGTGGGGGCCTTTGGGAGGTGATTAGATTATGAGAGTTCCACCCTCATGAATGGAATTAGTACCCTCAGAAGAGACACTGAGAGCTCCCTCTCCACTTCACTTACACCACATGAGAATGTAATGCATTTTATGAGACTGACTCACATGGGAGGACTCTTTGTTCATGTTCAGAGACCTGAGTGAATATACTGGGTGTGTATGTGCTTCATCTGGGACTGGCTAGGGCTGGGGAGTGGATCATAGTATAGACACACTGCTGGACGACAGTCTCTCTCTCTCTCAATTATGGAAGAAAGAAATGGGTGAACTTCAAAAGATAATATAAATAAACAATGCAGATAATGATGGATATTATCCATGAAATAACAATAACTATATTAAAAAGTGAATTTCTTCATAAAAAGCGTGAAAGAACAGTCAAGAACACTTGGTGTGTATATGCTGTCCTATACTTAAGTGGAAACATTATATCCATTTTATAAATTTCTCTGAGGTAATTTATCTGCTTTAAGATCTTTTGTGCCTTGGGAACCAGCAGTTAGTGTAATGGCTATGTTGCTGGACTCCCATGTAGACGACGCGTTTCACATCCCGGACCCGGTGGCTTAAAACTCACGCCGGGCGCGTGTGCGTGTGTGCCCAAGATCCCGAGAGGAGAATGGAGAAGGGATTGCGGCATGACCATCGCCCCTGGGGGATGATTTCTCGCTTTCTGTCTCTCTGTCTCTCTGTCTGTCTGGCGAGCGCACGCAGCCTATAGTGAAAACCTCTAAAAAAAAAAGATCTTTTGTGCCTTAATGCTAAAATTGATGACAGATAAAAATTATATGTAAGTTATAGACTAAGTAGAAATAAATATTTTGGGGAAAATTATTTTAGTTTCATGTAGCTAAAAACACAAATCATCTCTGGAAGATTGAATTATAAAGTGTAAATTAAAGAATCAAAATAAAGCATTATGCAGTTTCAGGAAAACCATAAATCTAAGCTATGAATTTAATCATGTAGCAACTACATAGCTATTAAAAAAATCTTAGAACATCTAATGTCATGGGAAAATGGTGATGGTATATTATTAAGTAAAAATGCTTACAGAGTAGAATCCCAATCCATGAATAAAATGTAGGCATGTAATGCATTCGAGTAGACAACAGTGGAGAAACATACAATAAGTTTTCATCTTTGGGTCATTGACGTATGGACATTTTCTTTGTTGTAATATTTCTATCAGTATCGAACTTTTCCTAAATATTACTTTTATATCCAGAAGTTAAAGTAACATGTTTTAAGGTTTTAGAGTAGCAATTATATAAAGGAAAACCTGGCATAATGGTCTGTTATAAAGGATCCTGTCTTCCAATATTCAATGCTGGCTTTGTGGTAGTGTTCCCTGCTAGCAAGAATACTTTAATGCTACAGTAATAGAACTTGCTTCCAGAGAGATTTATTAGTAATTCTATAATGTCTTGAGGGAAACTTGACAAGGCCCTGAAAAGGAGTTACAGATTTAGGTTTTTACATTTTCATTCTCCACAGTATGAAAATAATGAGTTGCTTACAAGCCTTAAAGACATTCATGAATGTTTCAGATCCTTTCTCAAGCAGCATTGCAACACAGACTGCAATGGAAACAACTTCTATAGAGACAGAATAATGATATCTTTCTCATTTCCATATGTTAATTAACAACCAGGCCTTAATTTTGAAATGCTATGGGAGTTTGAGAAGCTGTTTTCCTGATGAGTCCTATCACAGATTCGGAAATCAATAAATTCCTAAATTATCTTGAATTTTAAAAAACAACTTGTTAAATTAATACTGACCACTATTATCCTATCCAGAACAAAGGGACAGTAAAAAAATTTTCTATAGTTAATGAGCTCCTTTGTGGCTGCCGTTGACAAATTGAGTTATAAACAGGTCTATTTTAGAGTAAATATTTAATGCTGCTTTGTTTTCCTGATGTGTTATTACTACTAGAATTATGTATATTTGTGTCATTTAAGATTGGACATTTAATTTGGCACCAGTAACTGACATGGATGGAATACAGACTTAAGATCATTGAGTTAGACTCTACTCTGCAGTAGGCGTCTGCAGCAACCCCAGAGCCAATTCTTGCAGTGATCTTCCTAACAAGGAAAATGAGCTTTCCTGGCCTGAATTGTTATGAGTGTCCACAATGTTCACTATCATCTTCCCAAATACTTTCAAAGCATCTCTTAAATACTCTATTAAGCATGTATGTTGTGTTAATGTCAAATACATCAGAAAATAGTGTGCAGAATATATTTTTATAATGATTTATGAAAACAATAACTTGATTTGCCTATTATAATTTTTCTGTCTCTCATTCTTTGTGATTCCTTCATGATTATGAGAGTAGCTTAAAACTCTTACCTGCAAGTTTTTTCACTAAGCCAAATTACAATTTATCATTTCAGGAGCTTAAAGAAAAATATTTTTTGCAGGCAGGGAAGTTCTGAAAATATATGGAAAGAGATGAAAATATTCAGAAGATATTTATTGATAAATACATGAGAACTACAAATTAAATTATTGCAGGGGAAAATAAATAGGCACTTCTGATGTGTTTTTATTCTTTCTTTCTTTTGCTTGCTCTTTTTCTTCCTTTCTTCCTTCGTTTCTTTCTTTTTATGTCTTTCTTTCTTTTTCTTCTTTTTCTTCCCTCTTTTTCTTCTTTCTTCCTCCCTTCCTTTCTTTCTCTTTCTTTCTCTCTCTCCCTTCTTCCCTCCCTCCCTCTCTTTCTTTTCTTTTCTTTTCTTTCTTTTTTCTTTCTTTCTTTCTTTCTTTCTTTCTTTCTTTCTTTCTTTCTTTCTTTCTTTCTTTCTTTCTTTCTTTCTCTCTTCTTCCTTTCATCTTTCAAGGATTTTGCCATAGGGTGCATGTGCTCACTAGAATGAAACAGAAAGAGACAGAGAGAAGAAAAGTGAGAAATCACTCCCCTCCCCCCTCCCCCACGGTGATGGTCATTCCACAATTCCTTCTCCTCCATTCTCCTCTTAAGATTTTGGGCATGTACTCAGAAGAATATGGGGTGATTTTCATACTACTGGGTCCTGGACTCAAACTCCCATTGATCATGGAAAAATCCAGTGCCTTAATCACTGT
>NW_006203618.1:163239-166789 GCF_000334495.1 Tupaia belangeri chinensis
TGCTGAGAATCCTGAAAGGAGTATTTATTTCATTAACAAATATGATATTTTCCTGAGAATAAGAAACTACATCTACAAGTATGTAAAGTTTCTGTCTTAAAGGATGTTGGAAAGTTATTTATCCAATTTGTGAATCAGTTCCTTTATCCATATAATGGAGGTAACAATATATCCTCACAGAGTTGCTCTGAATAGGTAAGATAACTTACTAAAAGCTCTAACACCACTATTTACATGTAGTTTAAAAATGAATGCAAAAAATCCTGAATATATTATTTATTGATTTGCATTTTTCCAACTTCTATATATAATTATTTGGTGCCTCATTATTACAAATATTTTACTAGGATTTTTTTTCTTAGAAAATACCATATTCATGAAGTATTTCTTATGTTTTTGCTTATAAATTGGTATTGGTTTCTGAAATATTTGTTCTTACTATTTTGTTGACAATTGTAAAAAAGATTCGAAAGATAACATACATTATTTAAATTACTACATTAAAATATTGTTCAAGCAAGCCAAGAAGTAACTTTTAGTTTCTTGTCAGGTGTTAAGAGTATTCCTCCCACTACCAAATCTGTTTCCCTTTTCAAATTATTTCAGACTGAAAATCTGTCCTTCCTAGGAATGATAAATATTTTAGGCAAGCAGAAAAGAATGCTTCAATAGTACACCACTGAGCAGACTTGCCTTCTCTATAAGGGTGTTTGCTGTCAAGATCACAGCCAACTTAGTATTGCCTTCTGGGAAACAAATTGGCAAAGCTAACTCCCATACCAGCTCTCAGTTTTAATAGTAATCCCATTTTGTCTTAAATGAGCCTTGCATCTCACTGCTTCTTGTACATGTTTCTGTTGTCCATTTTGGAGGATCAATGGTTGCTTCATATTTCTTTTATCTCCCATGGCTTCTGGAACAATATTTGAGCTGTAGAAATAAAGACACAGGAAGAAGTTAGTAAATAGAGAGATGAGAAAATGCAGGCCTGCAAGTCTCTGGGTTCTGTTGCTTACTCAAACGTGGGTATGCCCATCTCTACATCTGTGGGTGGAGTTTAGGTATCAATCATCCTGAGATGAGAATAACCACAATCAGATCTAGAGGGTCAGTCAGAAAACAAGTGAGATGGTAGAATCTCAAGTCTATCTTGTTCTTTTGAAAATACTAATTACAATGTGGCCAAGCAGGAATCTTCTGGATAAAAATATACTTCTATTGAAATAGTATAATTTTATTTTCATTAAATCACTTCCATTTTTTCCAGGCATAAATATTCCTTTTGCACTGATACTCAAAAGTTGGCAAAGGGGCTGACAGATGGCATAGTGGTTAAGGTGCTGGAGTCCCACATGGTCGACTGCAGTTTGAATCCTAGACCTGGCAGCTTGCTTTCTCACTTTTTCTTTCTCTGGCCAAATTAAAAATAATAATAATAAATAAAACTAAATAAATAATTATTTTTTAAAAAATTAGCAATATTCTTAGCAATATTCTACAACTGTTTTATAATTCAAGAATATTTTAGAAGTACAAAATGAGTTTTGTAAATACCTAAGACTTATACCCAGGACTTATGACTGCCCGAAGGGTTCAGATCATGAAGAATTTTCCAAGTAAAGTGTTCTTAAACCCCCAAACTAACAAAGGACTAGTTCCTACTTTCTTAACATCATATATAGTGTTGGGCAACATTTTTGTTTGATATAGTTTCGAATTTTCAGAGAAGACGCAGAGATAAAAATCATTAAAGTCAAATCCTGCACTTGTGGTAGGAATATCCAGAAGCAAATAGGTGCCCTTCTCAGAATGTCATATGAGGAGGTGCACAGAATCTATTTGTCATTTCACTGGATAGTTTTATTCATTTGTTGAAAGTGATGTCTGCCAGTTTTCTCCACTGTAATATCATTGGTCACTGTTTAATTAATAAATAGTTTGTGAAGAGTCACTTTGAGATGCTAAAGCTATCCTATTCTTGAAATGACTTTTCCCAACTGCATAGTTTAACTTCCATTGGGTCCATCATTTCTTACACATTTATAAATTGACTCTCTACTATGAGGAAGAGCTTTCTCCTCTCCCTCACTTATTATCTATCTATATGAGTATAGGATTACTGCATCTTATTTTATTCAATGGTTGCAGTCCCTGGGTCCAGTAGATGGTGAAGCAGTTACATCAGCTGAATTCCCATATAGCCAACCACAATTTGAGTCCCAGATCCAGTGTCTTGGAAATCATGCTGGGCATGTGTATGTGCATGCCCAAGACCCTGGGAGGAGTATGGACGAGAAGGGACTGCTGCATGGCCATTCCTCCTGGCAGGTGATTTCTTACCTTCTCACTGTCTTTCTCAGGTGAGTGCAAATGCCTTAAGGCAAAAACATATGAAAAAAAATCAATGGTTACAATTCCTTAAAATCATTATTTTGTTGCTCAAATTATCCCAGAATTTCCTAACCTCAGAAGGGGATGTTGTAATATGCATACATCATAATGGAGTACTTCATTGACTTCAGGCACTGAAAATTTCAACCACTTTTCCTGGCTCAGCCTTGGAATCAACTATTTCTCTAAAAAACTTTGAATTTTTTTTTTTTTGCAAGCCAAGATCTGGGTATTAGCTACACTTGTTGTGTTTAACCTATCTCAGCTTTAACTTCCTACTGGTAAAGCCAATTCAGATACAACATTGCAGTTTTCATTATAGTCTTCCCCCTCTATAACTATAATGCTCTTCCCAACAGTACGAAATCTGATTTTTATTACTGTTAATGTACTAATTCATTTCCTGAAGCACAGAATACCTAAGAATTAGCTTAGGAATTTCATTTTTTTAATTAATGAAAACTGTTTTTTTTTTTTTACATTCGAAATCTGATGAAAAACCATTCATTAACCCTATGAAATAAAATTCAACATTTCAGTAGAAAAGAATGGTTAACTATATATTTACTCAGTAAATATTAATTAAGTTTTCTAAAACACAATTTGAAAACATTTGGCATGCAACTGGCACAGAAACAGACAGATGGACCAATGGAATAGAATAGTCCCGAGAAATGAATGTTCAAACATACAGCCAACTGATCTATGACAAAGGGTACCAGTCAATCCAGTGGGAAAAGGAAAACCTCTTCAGCAAATGGTGCTGGCAAAACTGGATCTCCACTTGCAGAAAGATGAATCTGAACCCCTACCTCTCACCTCTGACAAAAATAAAGTCAAGGTGGATCAAAGATCTAAATCTAAGACCTCAAATGATAAAACTGCTCCTGGAAAACACCGGGGAAAATCTGGGAAACATTGGGTAGGGAAAAACTTAGACTCCCAACGCACAGTCGATAATCCCCAAAATAGACAAGTGGGATTACATCAGACTAAGAAGTTCCTGCATGGCAAAAGACACAGTGATTAGTGTGAACAGACAGTCCTCAGAATGGGAAAATATTTTTGTAAACTGTGCATCAGACAAGTGACTGATAACCAGAATTCACAAGGAACTCAAGCAGCTGTTCCAGAAAAAGACAATCAATCCTATTAAAAG
>NW_006203618.1:167308-172814 GCF_000334495.1 Tupaia belangeri chinensis
TGGAGTCATAAAATTATACAAAATTATAGGAAATATTTTGAACATTATCTTTAAAATTCAGTATTTTGAAATTTTGAAAGTTGTAAACTGTCAAGAACTATGGAGTATGAGCTAAAATTTTTTTGCTATGTAAAGTAAATGTTTGTGGAAAAATGTAAAAATAAAAAAAAACATTAAAACAGTGTATTAAAAGAAAGTATATCTGTGTTTCTTACTATATTTTAGGGAACAATACTGATGTTTTAGTAATGCTCATCTCTATAGTACTGTTTTTGCTAAAGCAGACATTTAAAATAGAATGTCAATCTTTTCCATTAAGAATAATGAACAAATATAGACAAAAAAATACAATATTGTACTTTGAGAACTAGTTTTTATTCCTCCAGTTGATTGTTTTGTTCAGATCTCCATTGGTCCAGTTAGAGAAAGCATACATAATAAATTCAAAACTTGTGTCATGGGTCAGGAGGAGTGTACTGAGTGTTTGAGACTATTAGATTAAATGAGGTCTTACTATTGCTACTACTACTAATAATAATAATAAAACCTGATACATGAAAAAAAATAAAACATTTGGCATGCATTTTTAATTTCAGTACAATGGATTCAAGACCAAGTATACACATTACGTACATGAGGACTGGATTACAAATGATGACCATCATCATCATTGTCATTGTCATCGTCATCATCATCATCTTCATGTTTTCTTTTCAATACACTTGAGGATTCATTAGTATTATTTTGCGATGACACCACATTAGTGGTAATAAGATTTTGGGGTACAATTGATGATGAGTTAATCAGAACATTCTGAACTACCCATTCTTTTGTGAAAAGGAAACTTATTAACCTACCAACTAGAGCTTACTATTTGCTTATAGAGAAGTGCACATTTGAAATGTACAAAAGACAGATATATACATCCATTTATCTAAAATACCTATCTAGATATTGATATTTTCAACATCTGGAAATGTTCCCTTGTGCCTTCTTAAAATCAGTTGCTGCCATACAAAGGCAATAACTATCCTGATTTTTAACCATAGATTAGGCTTCCTCTCTAGAACATTTGTACATACAATTATGTTTTGTGTCTGACTTTTTCACATAGTATAGTGTTTTTAGTTTCATTCATATTGTTGCATGTATAAATTGTTTATTCATTTGTTGCTGTTGAGTACAATTCAATTGCATGGATATGCCACAACTTTTTGTCCATTCTGCTGGTAGACATTTGAGTTCTTCCCAGATTGTGGCTATGATGAACAAAACTGCTATAACAGTCATGTACAAATCTTAACTGTTGCTATACTTGTTTCGTGTCTTTAGGGTAAATATAGAGGTCTGACAATGTTGGGACATTAGATAGACATTACTTTCCTTTTTATATTGGTTTCCAAAATGTTTATACTGTTATATATTGTTACCAGTAATGTATAAGCTCCAAGTTTTCCATAAACTCTACAGTGCTTGGTGCTGCCGGTCTTTTTAATTATAGCCATTCCAATGTGTGGACAATGCTAGTGCTTTCTAATTTTAATTTGTATTTCCATGATGACAGACAGTGTTGCATTGTTCATCCATATATTTTCCTTTATAAGATTTTTCTTCACATACTTTGCTTGTTATGGTATTTTTTGGCATTTTTACTAGAATTGTAGAAATTATATATGTGGTCTGAATATGTTCTTTTTTAAATTTTTGCCATGGGACATGTGCACTCAGAGGAAAAAGAACAAGACAGAAAGAGAGAAGTCACTCCCCTGGGAGAATGGCCACACCCCAAACCCTTCTCCTCCATTCTCCTCCTGGGATTTTGTGCATGCACACGCATGTGCCTGGCATGATTCTCAGATTGCTGAGTCCAGGACTCGAACTGTGATTGGGCATGTGGGAGTTCAACACATTAACCACCATATCACCTGCTGATCCCAGAATATAGGTTCTTTATGGCCTATGTGTTTCAAACTTTTTTGTGGACTGGTTCATACATTCATTATCTTTTATTCAGTTTATATTTTATTCATAAGAGAGCCCATGTGTTCATAAGAAAAAGAGAGAGAGCATGAGGGACAGGTTTTCATCATGCCACAATCCCCTTTCTCCAGTCCATCAAGATTTTTGGTGCATATGCCTTGGAATGTTTACAGGCCAATTCAGCATACAACCAATGTTGGGTCTTGTGTGATCTCCAGCAGTATACTACTACCTGTGCCACTGAAACTGTGTCTGTCGTCATGATTTTTCTCTTTTTTTTTTTTTGTTGTTGTTGTGAGGGTGCATGCTCTTGCTGGAGAGAGACAGAGAGAGGGAAAGTGAAAGTGAGAAATCACTCCTTAGAGGGGATGACCACATCCTCCTCTCAGGATTCTGGGTACACATGCACATGTCTAAAATAGTTGAACTCACAGAAGCAGAGAGTAGAATTGTTGTTCCAAGAGCCAGAGAAAGGGGAATTGAGGAATTGCTCTTCAGTGAGCATAACATTTCAATTATACAAGATTAATAAATTCTAGAGATTTACCGTATAACTCTGCTTATATTAACAATAGTTTACTGTGCACTTAGAAATTTGTTAAGATATATTATCTATTCTCTGTTGATAATAATTGAAATACCTGAGCCTGGGTGATACATAACTAATAGAATTTTTTTGGAGGTCTAAAGTCAAGGTATTACATCTGATGAGGTTCTTGTTGGTGGGGATGTTTACAAAATCTTGAGGTGATGCAGGATGTCATATGGCAAGAGTTTGCATGTGTCCATATCTAGGTCTTTCTGCTTCATTTATTTCACTTTTTAGTCTATGTACTTATTTATTCTGAGGTGGGGGATACTCCCAACAAGGAGTATTCATGCTACAATCCTCCCCCAGTCTCAGCTAGCCTGATTCACAAGCATGCATTAACCTGCCATGCCCAGGGAAGTCTCAGGATGCAGACCTAGTACCTTTCCCATGTAGGTCCAATTTTATTACCACTGTGCCCCCCACCTCACCCTCTCTCTCAGGATTCAATAATAGGCGTCCCACCCTTTAATCCTAATCACTTCCAAAGGGTTCTACCTCTTATTACCATAATTCTATAATCAAATTAAATCTCTACTCGATTTATCTTATCTCAATAGGAACCAAATATCAACACATGAATTTTAGGGAGACACATTCAAACCATCACAAGGGTATAGATCTCACCTTAAATATTCTTACTAGAGTAAAAATAAAAAAGAAAAATGAAAAATGTTTTCATTATTTTTTTAATTGCAGGAAGACACATGCACTTGCCAAAGAAAGATAGGAAAGAGAGGGGTAGAGGGAGAAAACACCCACCCCATGGGTCATGATTACACTGCAATACCTTCTCTATTTCTCCATCCTGTTGGGATTTGGGGTACACATGCACACACACTGGCACGTTTTTCAAATATTTGGGCTGGGATTAGAACTGCAGTAAGAAATCTGGGATCTAGTTTCCTTAACTACTATGCCATGGGGCTGCCTGTACCCTCCAAAAAATGTTTTCTGTAGGTTCTATCCAATGCAACAGCTTAGGAAAAAATAATAAGTTGTTAAATATTTCAGTGCAAATTACAAGTTGTAAATTGGGGCCAGCAGGTGATGTGGTAGTTAAGGCACTGGACTCCTCCATGTCTGAACCATGGTTTGAACCGCGGAGCTGGCAGCTTGAAAATCACACTGGGCACATGTGTGTACATTCCCAAAATCCCAGGAGGAGAATGCAGGACAAGGGATTGCAACATGTCCATTCCCCTTGGGGGTGAGTTCTCACTTTCCCTCTCACTGTGTCTCTGTCTCTCTCCAGTGAGCACATGCATCCTGTGACAAAAACCTGAAAAAAAAAATAAAAGACCCTATTAAGGATCTCCATCTCTTTCTCATGCATGAAATAAATTATTAATTAATTAAAAATGTTTAAAATCACTAGCTATAAATAACTAAAGCATATTCTTCTGTATGGTAGCAGCTTAATATGTGGCTAGTCAAACCTAAGATGCATGGCAACATAAATCCTGGTTTTTTAAGATTTAGTATGAAAAAATAACATTAAATATTTTATTAACAAATGTTAGGGCCAGATAGTGTTGTGGGTTAGGCAGCTGGATTCCCACATGAATGACTTCTTGGTTTGAATCTCAGAACTGACAGCTTGAAAATCATGCTGGGCATGTGTGCTCAAAATCCTGAAAAGAAAGAGTAATGGAGAAGAAATTGAGGCATGATTGTCCCCCATGATGCGTGCTTTCTCACTTTTCCTTTTTTTCCATCTCTATCTGATGAGCACATACGCCCCCTGACAATTGTTTTAAAATAGAGCATCATGGGAACCAGCAGTTAGTGTAATGGCTATGTCGCTGGACTCCCATGTAGTCGACCATGATTCGTGTCCCGGACCCGGTGGCTTAAAACTCACGCCGGGCGCGTGTGCGTGCGTGCCCAAGATCCCGAGAGGAGAATGGAGGAGAAGGGATTGCGGCGTGACCATCCCCCCTGGGGAGTGATTTCTCGCTTTCTGTCTCTAATGTCTCTCTCTGTCTGTCTATAGCTAAAATCTCTCAAAAAAAAAAAAAAGAAAAAAAAGAGCATCATGTCTTTTCAAACTTAAATATTGAAATGACAGTGTTTCTGATATATTGTGTTAAATAAAATGTTATCAAAAATTTAACATCCAGAATAATTCTGCATCCTTAGAATGAACATGAAAATAATCTTTGATGTTCACCATACATAGTTGATTTTTCAGGCCTTCAGAACCTATGGAGACCTTCCTAATTGTGGTCTGCAGTTTGGGTGGCCCCCACTAGAGGGCAATCATATCTTCTGAAGCACAGTTTTCTTTTTAATACAAAATTTTCTGTAAATCTTCAGATACCAAATTATTCTGTAGAAATAATTGAGTAGAAAAAAATTTTGAGTTAAATATAAAACAACAGGGTTCTTAGGCACCCTGAGGACTCACTATGGCTCATACACATGCTAGAGACCTGGTCTTTTGCTTACTGAATTTCCTATCTCAGAACAAATGACAAATCCCAAACAGATTTCATTACAGGCCAGAAATCTCAAAACTAATGTTAATGTTGTAATCCTTGTTAAAATTCAGCTGCATAATAAAGGTTACTCTGCTCTGGTTTATATCCCTGTTATTACTAAAGGCTTAATTAATGTTTGGCTTGTTAAGTACCACTGACAGAGTATCTTGTGCTGTTTTAGTCTAAATGATAGTTGAACCTCTTTTTCCCTTTGGAGTTGAACTATTTCACCAAGAAATCCATGTCCCTTTTAAAAATTCAGACTGGATTTGTGCTAGTCAAGCTAGAGTAAACCTACTATAACCTCTTTCTCCTATTGATTACTACTAAGAATTAGGGGCTGGGGAACCAGCAGTTGGCGTAATGGCTATGTCGCTGGACTCCCACGTAGTCGAAACGCGGTTCGAGTCCCGGACTCGGTGGCTTAAAACTCACGCCGGGTGTGTGTGTGTGT
>NW_006203618.1:172843-173069 GCF_000334495.1 Tupaia belangeri chinensis
GTGTGCCCAAGATCCCGAGAGGAGAATGGAGGAGAAGGGATTGCGGCGTGACCACCATCCCCCCTGGGGGGTGATTTCTCGCCTTCTGTCTCTCTGTCTCTCTGTCTGTCTGGCGAGCGCACGCAACCTATAGCAAAAAAAACTATCCCCCCACAAAATAAAAAAAAAAGAATTAGAGGCTGAATATAAAAAACACCTGGGAACTTTAAAAATCAAAGAATAACAG
>NW_006203618.1:173184-180715 GCF_000334495.1 Tupaia belangeri chinensis
TAGAGGTTTTTGTTTTTTTTTTTTTTTTCCCAAGAACCAAGAAAGAGGTACATGTGGGAGCTGGGGAGAGGAGAAGATCCTCTCCTTCCATTCTCCTTTCCTCCCTTATTCCTTTCTTTCCTCCCTCTTTCTCTTTCTTTTTCCTTTTTCTCTTTGCCAATATTTAGATGTGGAAAAGGTTTCTCTCCAAAGGGTCAGCATGAGGAAATGTTGGGTGGGTGATGGAACTTTTCTCTATGTTAATTATGGCCATGGTTTCATGGTTCTGTGCATTTTTCAAAATTCATAAACCATAATGCGCAAATTTTACTGTACACAAATTAGAAAAAAAATTATAAAAATCTCAAATTGCCCATAGACAATGTGCTGTTTTGAATAGAATATGAGGTTTCTTAAAATTAGATAATCTAGGTCTGCTACTCACTAGCTTTGTGATCTCACATAAGTTACTTGACCTCATGCCTTACTTTCCAATTCTGTACCTAATTCCTAATTCTCTAGGACTATATATATTCTCAGAAGATAGTCTCTTCTCTCTCTCTCTCTTCTCTTTGTTTCTCTCTCATAGAGATAGAGATAGTGCTACTACACAGAAGATTGGGAAGTCATTGTTTTTCCCTAACCATGGCTTTCTGGCAAGTCCTGCAAGCTCCATCTCCACATTATATACAACACTGACAAGAAACTGACAAGAAAAATATGAGTCCTCAGCTTGCTACACATATAGCTAATGAATTAAGGACACAATAGTTTTATTGTTCTTTTTATATGAGAGGTTTTTGCTGTAGGGTGCATGCGGTTGCCAGACAGACAGAGAGAGACAGAGAGACAGAAAGTGAGAAATCATCCCACAGGGGGGATGGCCATGCTGCAATCCTTCCACCTCCATTCTCCTCCCGGGATCTTGGGCCTGCATGTACACGCGCCCAGTGTGAGTTTAAGCCACTGGGCCTGGGACTTGAACCACAGTCAGCTACATGGGAGTCCAGAACCGTAGCCATTATGCTAACTGCTGGTCCCTGTTCCTTTTGATCTTAGAGTGCTTTATAAACTAATTTTGCAAAGGAAAATCTCTCATTAAAAAATCTAAGTGGGGAAAAAAAAATTAGGACAGTCACAAAAAATTAAAAATTTGGTGACTGAATGTATAAAAGAAATTAAAATTTTAAAAATTAAAGGAAAAAAATAAATTCAAGTCAGGGCTAATTCCTAGAATTTGGTATTTGAGATTATGAAAAAAAATGTGTAATATTACCTGCACTTTGATTTTCTGTGTGGAATGGAATATGTAGAATTGGTATTATGTTTTTTTATAAATGTTTGAGAAAACTTGCAAGTAAAAATAAATAAATCTAGGTGAAGCTCTCCCCAATAAGGCAACGGTTAAGAGCTGTACATAAGGAGCCAGACCTCACATAGCTGATGAAAGTTCAAATCCTACTTGTGACAGTTTGACATGCTGGGTGCATTTGTGTGGATATCTCACATCCTAATCGGATAGAGAAATGGAGAGGGAATTGTGCATGACCACACCCCACTGGCGGTGCTTTCTCTCTCTCCCTTTCTCTGTCTCTTCTTCTCTGGCAAGTACATGTACCTTTTGACAATTAAAAGAAAGGAAAATTTGGGAACCAGCAGTTAGCGTAATGGCTATGTCGCAGGACTCCCACGTAGTCAACCGCAGTTCACGTCCCGGACCTGGTGGCTTAAAACTCACGCTGGGCGCATGTGCGTGTGTGCCCAAGATCCCGAGAGGAGAATGGAGAAGGGATTGTGGCGTGACCATTTCCCCTGGGGGGTGATTTATAGCTTTCTGTCTCTATGTCTCTCTCTGTCTGTCTGGCAAGCGCATGCGCCCTATAGTGAAAAACCTCTCCAAAAAAAAAAAGGCAAATTTAAGAACATGTGAATTACATATATAAATTTGTGTCCTGTAAGGTTATCTACATGATATCTACATGAATACACTGATAAGATGGTACAAAATTAGTAGAGCCCTGAAGCCCTGAAATATCTAAGCGGACTATGCTATGGTCCATGTGAATGGCCAGCCTTAGATTAGACCATGGAATCATATGCACTTCAAAGTGGAGTGGACCTTAGGGGGCATCTCTAATTCACCCTCTCTTCTAATTCTGAAGTCTGTTTTTCAAAGTAGTTGGCACATTGACATTCAGCTTTCGGTTCACCTCTCTCAGTGGTAAAGGAGCACACTGATTTAATTCTTCCTGAAGCATCCAAGTTTCCTGTAATAATATTGGAGTAACCTACTCTCTAACCTTTTTAAAATTATTCAACTTTATTTATTTGTTTGCTTATTTTAATTTGACCAGAGAGGAATAGAGTGAGAACGCGCAAGAGAGAGAGAGGGAAAACAAGAAAGCAAGCTACTAGGTCCCGGACTTGAACCGCGGTTGGCCATGTGGGACTCCAGAGCCCTTAACCACCATGCCACCTGCCCCTCTCCCTTATTATTCTTATGAGAACAAGACTAAATCCAGCAAGGTAATGGAAGGAACCCACATTCCTTGGCTCACGACCCCTTCCTCTAAATTCAAAGCCAGTAGTATAACATCTTCAATTTACTCTCCCTCTTTCTTTCTCCCCCTGCCACATGCACATATACACACATACACATAGACATAGACACACACAGCCTGTTTCCATCATTTTATCTCCTACTCTGACTCTAAGCTTCCTCCCCTTGTCTTATAAGCTCACTTGTAATTGAGTTGGGTCTGCCAGCATAACTCAGGATCCCGTCTCTATCTCAAGATTGTTAATATTATTTTTAATATTAAAAAAGTTTTTTTTTTCCCAAGGAAAGAAAGCTATTAGGGCTAGCAGGTGGTGTAGTGATTAGAGAGCTGAACTCCCACATAGTCAACCGCAGTTCTAGTCCTGGACCTGGCAGCTTGGAAATCACGCTGGGCATGAGTGTATGCATGCCCAAAATCCTGGGAGGAGAATGAAGGAAAAGGGAATGAGGCATGGCCAATCTCCCCTGCTGGTGTGTGTGTGTGTGTGTGTGTATGTGTGTGTGTAATTTTTTACATTTCCTCTCATTGTCTCTCGCTGATGAGTGCATGCACCCTATGGAGAAAACCTTAAAAAAAGTTTTAAAATGTTTTATATATTTATTTTTGGTCACTTTTTTAAAAAGTAAAATGTGATGGGGATGATTAAGTTAGTGATGATTATGTCCTTATGTGTTGATAAAAATAGTTCTACTAGGGGATCAGCAGATGGTGAAATGTTTACATCGCTGGACTCCCACATGGCCAACAGTGGTTCAAGTCCTGGACCTTGTGGCTTCAAACTTATGCCAGGCTTGTGTGTGTGCGTACGTGCCCAAAATCTCAAGAGGAGAATGGAGGAGAAGGGATTGTGGCATGGCCATCCCCCCTGGAGGGTAATTTTTTGCTTTCTGTGTCTCTGTCTCTGCTTTCCTGGTGAACACATGTACCCTAGAGCAAAAATTTATGTAACAGAAAGAATAGTTCTATCAGAAAGTGTAAAGTACATATTTCAATAAAATGTTAGAAGGGCCACTTTGTCATTGATTTGCCTGTGAGAAACATAAATTCCACAAACTTATTTAAACAGTTTTCCAAATTTTGTTCTTCATGCCACTCTATGCACTTTCTTCCAAGTTACTGCAATGTTGACAAATATTTGAAGAAGAATCATTTGCTTTAGTACATATAGATTTAAAATTTAAAGATAGCGCCTTCCATTAGGTAAGTATAGTCCTTGCATAACAAATGTTTTCTCTGTCTATGTTCCTTTCTAACTATGCAAATGATATACTTTTGATGTTTAACTGGTCTTGTATGCTTTATTTGTGCACCATATGGTTTTTATAGATAACTGTAGTCTAATTGGTTTGAATCAAACAACTGGCACAAATATGAAAATATAGTCAGAATAGAAAATATTTCTACCATAGTTCCCTTGTGCACTATTGATTGAAAGATGAATGTTTAAAAATAGTTTTGTAGAGCAAGTCTACTTGAATAGTTTGTAATTACATCTATTCTCAATTGTCTACATTCAGGAATATAATGCTAAGAAGGAAAAATGACTGACCAAGTGTATTTATTTAACACAGTACCAACTCTGGGAAAACATTATGCCTGTGATTATTTGTATTTTGTTAGCACAAAATCAGCAAGTTTCTCGATAAAAGTGTTGTTAAGGATAGCCTGGTGTACAAAAAATTTCTACCCTATTAGGCTAATGTTAGATTACATTCTTGGTAAAGTGGCCATTTTTAAAGGAATCCTTATTGTAGAAATAGTTTTTCTTTATTTCACTTTATATAGAACTTTACCATGTAATTTTTACAGAAAACCAAGTGGAGCTGCTTTAATTAAGATCCCTCATTGGTTTCATCCCTGTGTTATTTGCCGTCATCCTTTTTTTTTTTTCTTCTGACCTTCCACAATCTGTTCACATTAACTATGAGGTGGACCATGTCATCAGTTAGCATTTTTTGCATTTGAAGGACTTCCAGGATAGCTTTCTGCTGTTCCTTCCTATTTGATCAAAAGTATTGATGGGACTACACTATCTTTAATTTAGCATTTAGTTCCTATACAGTTACCAAATCCTTTCTTGAAAGTACATCACCCCTATCATTACTTTCCTTTATATCTCAGCATTTCCCTCTCACTATGGACTGTGTCTAGTGTGCTTATTGCTAGTTTGCTTGATACTAACCCCAAAGTCTATGTTTTCTATGAACATATGTTCTTATGGAACTCAATTAAACTAAAAGTTGGAAGAAAAGGAAATATGTTTTATACTTCATGTATCTCCCTATCGTACATAGCACATGGCTTTCCATGTAATGGAAACTCATTAAATCCGATGACTGCCAGTCCGTGTATAATCAAATGTATTATGTGATAATACATTCTGTTAGCCAATTTTTTCCACTATATACTTTGTCTCTGCCTGCACCTGCTGTAGATTTCAGGAGGAAATAATTTACTTAGGTCACCGATGTACCATCAGAGAACCACCTTCTATAGTCAAATAATTGGCACTTTAGTAATAGTTCACAATTGTTATACTATCATCAGAATTTCAAAATGATTAATTAAAACATAGAAAGTCTTGGAGGGCTGATTTTTCTCTTCAGGTTAATCAGCCTATAAAACTAACTAACGACTAAAAGTAGCTACTTACTTCTTTGGGATACACCTATGTCCAATGAGACTTTCCGTAGATTTGTGCTTCATTTGAAATTGATCCAAGAATGAAGCACAAAGAAAGGTGGAAACTAAAATGATTCAATCAAATACATTATTTTTAGTTTTTCACTTTTCACTGTTAATGATCCCATAGTAATAATGGTAATTTGACCTTCATATTATTACTTGGTTAAAATGGCTATGTATCAGTTGTCAGCCAATTTAGAAAGTATTAAGTTCTGGGTGCTTTTTCCTGTTTGAGGTAAGTAAACTATTCTTCCCTTAAGAAATGATTTATTAGCCAATATTGTATTTATTACCCAATAACTATATAATACTGTTAACACTGAATCACTTCTTAATTTCCCCTTCTTATCCAAGCATTTTCCACTAAATCTAGTGATTCTTTCAATGACAAAAGGTCAGTTTTCAAGATAAAATAACAAGGATATGGGAAAACACTTCTAAAGGATGAAACTTTTTAACCTTGTACTTGGTAAAAAAATGTTGCTATAGTGTTTTTATTTTTTCTATAGTTATTAATTCTTTTTATTAATGTGAACATTATTCTCCATCCATTCTCAAACAACTGTATACAAATGGAGCCACGCACATGCACATTTCAGTATATGTCTGGGATATTTGCTGTGTTTCGAATGGTTGAGAATCAGACCACTAAAAGCTGAATTAATGATATTTGACATAGAAACCAGATGGAAGAATGGGCAAGGGTTGTGTGCAATGACCCCACTATATAGGGGACAAGTTCATTTTTTTGCCAAGATGCACTTTCATTTCTCACTAGGGTATCTTATTCACTTCTGTATCCTCATGTGCCATCTGAGCCCTGTCCATCTGTGACTCACCTTCAGGCCAAGAATCACTTGTGTTTCTTATCCTAATGACAAAAATAACTCATACCATAGAAATTCTTGCTTTGTCTAGCACATATTTTCATACTATGTCTGTCTTGCTCTGTACCACAGAGGGGATATAGAATTAGGAAACCATACACAATTCAGCTAACTCTCTTCCAATCAAGAAGAAACAATTGCCATGATGGAAGCGCTATTTAGTATTAAATGTCTGGCAGTGACTCAGGAGGTATATCATGCATGATTTCTACTTGCTCACAAACATGGCACCATATGAAATAAAAGCATCCATGTGAACCATGGCTAATTGGCACAGATTCTACACTTTTCTGTGTAGCCAACTGAGGAGGAAAGTAATAGATGGTGAAAATGATTGCGAAAAATCTTCACTATAAATGTAAAATTACTAGTGTTAATTTACGGATCAAATGTTAATTATTAGTAACACTGAGAGTACTTAACATCCAGTACATCTTCTGTATTTATAGGAAGATTCTGTCTGTTCATATGACCAGATTGATGTATATGACACATTATTATTGTTGTTATTGTTATTGTCAATATTTTAATGCCATATACTGGTTCATCAAAAAGGCATTGGTCAAGTCTTGGGCAGAGAGCTGGCTTATTCATTTATCACCCTGGAGAGCACTACTTTCTCTCTGGAGAGACAAAGAGACAGAAAGTGATAAATGGCCCTCCAGAGGGGATGGCCACACTGCAATCCCTTCTCCTCTATTCTCCTCTTGGGATTTTGGGCATGCATGCACATCTAGCCAGAGTGAGTTTCAAGCCTCCAGGTTCAGAGCTTAAATCGCAGTTGGCCATGTGGGAGTCCAGCAGCAACGTAACCATTACACCATTACTCCCTGAAGAGAACTACTTTAATGTGCATCCGTTCTGAAGCCACGTTATCTAAGAGGAAAGTTTTCACACATGATGAGGTAATATTTCTTCTTCAGTAGTATACAAATAGCTGTACTCTCTGAATTGATTCACAGCTAGTAAATACTGTCAGAGTTCCTCAGATTAAACTTACTAGATATTTTTAATTAATTTATCTAAGAGCTGATCACATCTCAAATGTAGTACGGTCACTAGATAATACTGTCTATCTAATGCCAAAATTATTCAGTTCAGTAATCAACAAAGAACAAAACAGTCAAGCCAGTCGTTTGATGTCATGGTTGTTGAAAAAAATATTTAGTCTATTATTTTACTCCCAAATAAGAGCTATACTTCATTAGACATTTATTTAACTATGCCATTATTTGCTTGAATTTTTCCTGTTAATACTAATAGATACAAACAAATTTGTAATTCTATGCCTTCCTTCTGGTTTCTAGCAAACTGTGAGTAAAAACTTCTTTGTGCATGAGTCATTTGCATGTCTATGTGCCTTACAGTACTTGATTTTTAATATGGCCAGACAAGTCATAGTAATTAGTGATTTTGGTA
>NW_006203618.1:180780-193580 GCF_000334495.1 Tupaia belangeri chinensis
AAAGAATAGAGGAAAATGTTGTCATGTATGTTAAATATTTGTTGTTGATGAATGTGAGCTTTTGGAACTTATTCTCACCCCAGTCTACCCTTTCCAATGATGCCAGAATAATTATCCTAAACCAAAAAATTTGATTTTGTAATTCCCTGGAAAAACTTCTGATGTCCACGCCAAAAAATTTGATTCTGTAATTCCCTGGAAAAACTTCTGATGTCCACTAATTATGCATGCATTTCTTTCTTCTCTCTCTCTCTCTCTCCTCTTTTATTTTGATTAGGTTTCAATATATTTTTTAATTTTTAAAGTTGTTTTACTTTATTTTATTCTTTTACATTCTAAACATTGCCATGCCTTTCCTTTTTTAATACAGAAACTATATCAGCTGACTTGGAACTTGGATTTTGTCTGAAGGGCCTCTTATTACCTTTTTTTTTTTCTTTATACATCTCCCCCTTTACATCTTGATCATTTTGCTCCAACAACACAGGCTTCTGTGACTTTTATTCTCAGAAAGCAAGATCATCATTACGTTCTTTGCTCCTTTTGTTCAGATAGCTACACAGGACATTACTAAGCTGAGGTTTGAGTCCAGATTTTATCATTGTGAACACCATTATTTGTTACCACATTATATTATTAATGCTTCTAATTCCCTGTATAGTCTTCACACTTTCTCATGTTCATACTTCTACTCTAATGTTTACACTTGCAATGACCTTTCCTTCTGCCTAAATCTTCTCTTTGTCAATAAATGGTAAATCCACCATTCCAGTTGACTCTTCTCTTTCTGTCATATTCTTTATCTAATCCATTAGCAGATCGGAAGGTTTCTGCTTTCAAAATATATTCAGGACCGGGTCTATAACCTAGTAGATAAATGAGCCATATCTCATATGGCTAAACATGGTTTGATTCCTGGCCTTGGTGGCTTGAAGGGCATGCCAGGCATGTGTGGATGGAGGAAAGGAGAAGAGGAGATTATGACATGACCATATGCCATTGGGGAGTGCTTTCTCTTTCTCTTTCTCCTTGTGTCTCTCTGTCTCTCCCTGGTGAGTGTACAAGCCCACTGAAAAAAAAATATATATATATATATATATATTAATTTGAACATACATATATTCAAAATCTAACCACTTCTCACTACTTCTGTTGCTACTATCCTAGCTGGAACCAGCATCTTCTCTCACCTGGATTATTTTTTTTTTTTTTGAGAGATTTTCACTGTAGGGCATATGCACTCACCGGAGAGACAGAAAGACAGAAAGTGACTAATCACCCGCCCCCTCCCCTCCCAGGGGATGGCCATGATGCAATCCCTCCTCCCCTCAGGATTTTCAGCATGCATGCACAGGTGCCCAGTATGAGCTTCGGGCTGCTGGGTCTGGAACTTGAGGGACACGAACCGCGGTCGACTACGTGGGAGTCCAGCGACATAGCCATTACGCTAACTGCTGGTTCCCCTCACCTGGATTATTTTGACCAGCAATCTTATTTAGAATCTCTACTTCTACCTTTGCTTTTAAGTTAGTCTATTTTCTATACAGCAGCCAGGATTACTCTGCTGAAATATAAGGCAGATCATGCCAATTGTGTAATCAAAATTATTCCATATTTTTGCATGTAGCCAAGCACTATTTTCACTGTTCTCAATTTTCTTTCTCCATTGTCTCTTAGAATCACTTCACCAAAATGGCTTTTGCCAACAACCCCAATGACTTCAACATTTCTAAAATCACTGATTATTTTTCAGGCTTCATCTTACCTAGCCACTCAGCAGCATATCTCAGTTGAACACTCCCTCCATTGCTGATACAGTGTCTTCCTCACTTGGGTTTCAGGATGCCATACACTTCATTTTTTCTGTTTTTTTTTTTTAAATTTATTTATTTACTTATTTTAATTTTACCAGAGAGGAAGAGAGAGGAGAGAGAGAGAGAGAGAGAGAGAGAGAGAGAGAGAGAGAGGAAGAAGAGAGAAGGAAAGTGAGAAAGCAAGTTACCAGGGCCAGGGCTTGAACCGTGGTCAGCCATGTGGGAGGAGTCCAGGGCCCTTAAACTCCACACCACTTGCTGGCCCAGCTTCTTTTTATTTTTCTTAATCAATGGCTGCTCTTTGTTCTACTTATCTTCAACTTTTAATGTGTCAGTGTCTCAGGACTCAGTCTTCAGTGTTCAATACTTGCTAGTTTGATGTTTTCCATTCTCATAGATCTAAACATCATTTTTATGTTTATGATGATCAAATTTATAATTTGGGGTTTTTTCTGGGAGGGGTGCCTTAGGGCACATGTACTCAGTAGAGAGAGAGACAGTGAGAGGGAAAGTGAGAAATCACCCCCAAGGGGGATGACCGTGCTGCAATCCCTTTTCCTCCATTCTCCACCTGGGATCTTGGGCATGTACACACATGTGCCTGGTGTGAGTTTCAAGCCACCGAGTCTGAGACTCGAACACTGGTTGACCGTATGGGAGTCCAGTGATGTAACCACTATACTATTTGCTGGGTCCCAAATTCATTCTTTCAATCTAGGTTCTTCCAAATCAGTCTACTTACATACTCATGTACTTACTCAGCATGTTTACTCTTCTTTAAATTGCATATCTCAGTACCAGAATCTTGGTTTACATCCCTAAAGCCTGCTGTTTCCAGTCTTTCATATCTCAACAAATGGCAGCTCCATTCTTTCAGTAGCTCAGGAACATATTTAGGAATTATTCTTGATTCCTCTAGTCCTCTCATATGTCATGCCCATCCTTTCAAAATTTACCCAGAGTCCTACCACTTCTCATTGACTTTCCTCCTATGGCTTGAGACCAAGCGACAGTCACCTCTCACCTGCATTATTGTAATAATCTCCTGACTGATTTCATAAGCTTCTCCTCTAGTTTCCTTTAGTATATTATCAGTATAGCAACCTGAGTTATTCTGTTAAAATATAAAGTAAAATCATGTCATTACTCTGCTTAAAACCTTTTAGCAGCTTCTGTTCTCACTCAGAATATAAAACAAATCCATACACTCTCCCTCAAGGCTCAACCTCATTTTTCCCTCATTTTCAAACTGACTTTAAGTCTTATTGTTCCTCTCATTCACTATGTCTCAGACACAGTGCTCTGCTGGTTATTCGAGGAACATGCAAGAATCCCAATGTTTATGCTTACTGTTTCCTCTGTTGGAGATGTTCTTCTTTTAGACAGGTGCATGGCTCAATCCCTCACTTTTTTCAAAACATCATTCAAAATTTATCTTTTCAGAGAAGTCATACCCAGTCAACTTAGCTGAAATGTGCCTTCTCATTCATATCTCCTCCATTTTTTTAATCTGATTACTTACCATTATTTAATACACTATTACATATATTTATATCCTTCATTTTATGTATCTTCCACTACAATGTAAGATTCACAAGTACAAAGATTAATTTGTGTTTTATTTATAACTATCTTAGTATCACCTAAAACGTTATCCAGAGGAGAATAGAAACACACTAATCCAAGTAATTATTGACAGTTTGGTAAATAATAAAGAGGAAAATTTTTAAATGAAAATCAACTTGAAGTGATAAGTTTATTTTGCCATGTTGTTTACCTTAAACAAAGAGCAAAGAACAAAGTCCAACCAACTACCTTGTCTGATATCACTGCTATCCTAACTTTTTGCCAATATTGTTATTTATACATCTAGTGAGACTGACCTCAAAGAAACGCAAAAGAAGAAAAAATTATGTATCCTTAACTCATCGATTAAGTCACATAATTAAGCAAGGTTGGCTTTTCCAAATGTTTGGATGGTTTAGAATACACAGAGGTGGTGTTTCATGGAAGCCTGAAGAGATCTTTTACTCACAAAACTATGGTAGTTGGAAAACCATGAAGACACATTGATTGAATTTGATGCTTTGTTGTGCTTTAGCCAAGAGAAATAGTAGTCAGAAAAACTTAGGTTCTTGCCATAAAGACAAATTTCATAACTATATAGCTTTTGAGAAATCAGTTTATTTATTAGAGAGAATATCAAATATTATTTGCGTATTTTTCAACTTTTTCAACCAATACCTGTGCAATTCAATTGATCCTCTTAAGTTAGAAGTTGTTCGGCTTAGAACTCTCTATTAAAGTTATCAGCATCATAAAAGAATGGCTTTATTGAATTGCCTGGTTAATGAGAAAATTAACCTTTTATACAAACAAGAGATCTGATGTCGTACTATGTTTATCATCAAAATCACATTAATCTCTTAGTGCTGAGGGCTTTATGTAACAGGAAAGTTTATTCTGCCTTTTGATATATATACATGGAGTATTTTTTATTGTCAAATGCCAAAAAAATTGGTCAGGTTCCAGCCAATTTTTCCCCAATGTTATATTATGTAGAGAGAAAAAATAAATCTGCTAGTCACCAAACACTCATTCATTCTTTTAAAATGCTTTACATGGCCACTCTTTCAGGAAAAGGAATCCTGGAAAAAGCGATGTGGTATATAACATGAAAAGCTTCAAATTTAGTGGAAATTTTGTTCGTTTTTATTGGTGAGACTAGCTTAAAATTAGTCACATAGACAAAAAATTTCCAGATTGTGAGCTATTCTAAAACAACTTCAAAGTCAACCATGTACCTGTCCTCAAAGGTCAGAATGAAGAATTCTAGATTTCAACTTGAGTGTACAATGATTTCAAATGTGACAAACTTCTTGGAGTGGAAACACTTTCTTCCCTAGCAAAATATCAGAGACAAAATTGGCTTGGAACCAGTGAAGATTTCCCAAGTAAAAAGCATCAGGGACTGAATGAGTTTAATCTCTGTACTGCCAGAGTTTGCCAGCTATTAGTAAAATTATGCGGCTATGCACTCAGGTTTTTAAAATGGTTCTAAAGTGTTTGGTCTCATTATTTTAATCTGTCTACTTCCAAAGAGGATCAGAGAGGAAATATTCAACTTAAAAGATACACATCGAGAATAAATGATTTAGGATAAACATCAGTTGAGAGTTTAGAGATTATGGAGAGAAAGGGAAGAGAGAATTGTCTGGGATAAAAGAGATAAATGATCTGAGGATGTAATTATTACTACAGATGCAAGTTTGATCTTACTTTCTGAAAGGAAAAGTAACAACTTAAACAACAAAAGCAACAAAGGGTAAAAACAAAACAGAAAAAAAAAATGACCACATCATAATTTACTATAGAGTTCTTATTATCTGATCATATCTTTCTCTCTCCCTCTCTCTCTATCTATATATGTAAGATATACTTTTTCTTTCAAACAAGCAAGCAAACATTTTTATAGGGTAGCTTTTTTTAGGTGTATTATGTGTAGTATTATGAACAATTATTGTTAATGTGGAACATGAAAATTCAATAGTTGAAAAGCCATTCCTTTTACTTTTGTTTACCGTTTCTAAAAGCACAGGTCATTGAAAATAATGGTTGCTATTTGGAGAGCAGGCTAAGAACTCCACACTCACCCTGGTCAGGGCTGTGAATAATCTTCCTTAGTCACTACTGACACTGCCTTCATGTAAGGCTTATGGATTTGCAGTCACTTCCTCTGCCCCTATTTGAGCAGGCTATCCTAAGGCAGATAAAGGATATACTTAGGAAATATAAACAAATGGAAAGTTTAGATATCTTTTAAACCACTCATTTTTTTCCCCCAAACGTGTGCCATGTAGAAATGTAAATTGCAAAACCATAAGATTAAAAACAATGTCACTTCTTTGAATCAATGTGCTTGCACGTTTCAGGAGTTAGCTGTTTTAAAGAAAATTTGTGGAGAATATAAAATAGGCTTATATTTTTATAAGATGTAACTTTTTTTTAACAACCCCATAACACAACATAGCCCTGTAGATGGATAAGCCTGATTGCACATTGTTGACCAAGGTTTGAATTCTGGCTCCTGTAGCTTGAAAAACACATCAGTGTGTGTGTGTGTGTGTGTGTGTGTGTGTGTGTGCACAAGTGTGTGCTCAACATCCAGAAAGGATGAAGAAATGGAGGAAAAGGGTTTGCAGTATGACAACATCCCATTTGGGGCTGCTTCTCTCTATTTCTCACTTTCTGGCAGGTATAAGCACTCTCTGATAATTGGAAAAAAAGGTACAGCTTTTTAAATTCACATGAACGTTAAAGATGAATTAAAGAAGACTCAAAAGAAAACTCTTTTTTGGTGGTCTGCTCATTCAACCATTCTCTCCAGATCCATCTAGAATTGGTGTTTCCCCTCCTCTGTCATAGGGACATTCATCAGGCACATACAAGTAGCGCTATTCTACATTGTTTACAAGGTGATCAGAATCTATGTCTGTAAAAAAAATCAATGAATACCTAGAAGTGTGAGATTAAAAAATGTATAAAATGTTGACATTTTAACAAGTCTATGAGTTGTTGCTGTAGTTCTTTTGAAAATGCGGGTTCAGGGTCAGCAAGTAACATGGTGGTTAAGGAGACTTGATCCCTACATGGTCAACTGAGTGATTCAAGTTCCAGATCTGGCAGCTTGTAAAACTCACCAGGCATGTGTGCCTGAATGCTCAAACTTCCAAGAGGGACAAATGGAGGAGAAGAGATTGGGGCATGGCCAGTTTCCATGGAAGGGATGTTTTCTCACATTCTCCCTCCCTCTCTCTCAGGTAAGGGCCCATGCCCTCTGGTAAAATTAAAAATAAAAAAATAAAATAAACAAAAATGCGTACTCTTAAGATATAAAGCAAAGGGAACCAGCAGGTGGCATGGTGGTTAATGCACTGGACACTCCCACGTAGCCGACCACAGTTCAAGCCCTGGACCTGGTGGCTTGCTTTCTCACCTCCCCTCGCCCCATCTAAATAGATAAGGGTGTGTGTGACTGTCTCTGTGTGTGTGTGTGTGTGTGTGTGTGTGTGTCTCAACTTAAAATAAATGAACTAGCAAGTAAAATTAAATCATTTTAAAAAGATATAGAGTATAATGTAGAGTGTATAAGTATAGATTTTGAGTCGAATTGGTCCTATCTCTGGCACATAATAGTTCTGCAACAATAGTAAAATTTGTAAACTTCTCTGTGTCACAGTTACATTAATGTTTAAATAGTGTAAATAATATTACCTATTGTTATGGTTTAAGTGGCATGTTTCCTAAAGCCTCATGTTGTAATTTGATACCCAATGAGTCAATGTTGGCAGGTGGGTCCTAGTGGATGATGCTTGGAAAATGGGAGCAGACCACTCACACATAAATGAATGCCTTTTTAAGGGAAGGGGAGTTTCCTCTCTTGGGAATGAGTTACTTTCCTTTAGAAGAGGCTGTTATAAAAGTAAGATGTCTGCCTGCAAGTTGCACTCTGTATGCACCTTTCTTTTCATTTCTGTCAGCTATGCTGTGACATAACATCAGAGACCAGTCAGATGCCAGTCCCATGCCTTTAGACTTTGCCACCAGAATCTGGAGCCAAATAAATCTCTTTATAAACCACTCCATCTCAGGTATTTCTATTATAATAACAACAGACTATGACACCTAGCTCATGAATTTGAATCGAGATTAAATAAGATAATGCACATGAAAAACTCCGTAATATCTTGCACATAGAAGCCATTGACATATTAGCTGTTATTATTGTATAGAAAATTTAGAACATGTACGAGAGTAAGATAAAGAGAAACATTCACCGTTTCACAAAATCCAGGATCAACTCTTGTGTGTTTACACATGTGCCTGTGTATGTTGTGTGTTTATATAGTCCTAAAATTTCATAATCATTTAGAGGGCATTTTACTTTATTTTTCTAACCAATGAATGTTCAGGTATCCAGTGATCATGAAAAAACTATGTCTATTAATCTACAAATAAGAACATGATGGGATTGCCAGGTAGTAATTTTATAAGAATAAGATATGCTTATGAGTGCTTAGTTATTTCAAAAAATTTATTCAAGGGCTGGCTCCATAGCTTAGTGGTTAAGGGAGCTGGACTCCATGTGACTTTTGGACTTAGAACACTTAGAGCATACAGCTCCAGTCTGTGCAATGCTTTGCAATCCTATTTCAGCTCTTGTCCCTAGAGAGATTTATCACATTTTGAAACCAGACATGGCTGTTCTGATTTGTTTCTTTGTTTGTTTTTCATTTGTTGGATTTTGATCTATTATTGTTAAATGATTGGAACGTATGTGTGAATGCAAAATCGCACTGAGCCCTAGTAACCAGTGCTTTCATATGATCTCTCTTTTTTTTTTTATTTTCAACAAATGCCATCTTTCTGCAATAACTGGTGCCGTTGTAGACTAAGCCATAAGTAAAAATACATTTAAAAAGTCGTTAATTTCTCTGTCACATATAGAGAACCATATACTTAAGAAAAGAGAGTGGAAGATATGCAGCAATAATTAATCAGGTTCCAGGACAATCCTATGAATGAGGTGAAAGATAGCTACTTGTTTGTTATCTGTTTTGGTTCTCATATTGTGTCTATTTAGTTACATTTTAAAAGAGCAAGTTGATCATTCTCAAGAATGGTTTCTTCATAAGAGAAATCTTTCCAGAATGATAACAAAAGGACAGATAAGAGGAAAATAAAAGTTAATCCAATACTGTAGCCAAGATTTATAACCAACTCTGACACAAGAATTTCACCTCCAGGAATCTATTCTAAATAAACAGAAATGTGGAAAAAAACAAATTTGTAAGGAAATAGCAATCACAGTGTCAGGTATACAAAATTAGGAGCTATCTGAATGACTCAAAAGAGGGGGAAACCAAAATAAATCATGATACACCATGAGTGGAGTATTTTTGAGTCTCCAAAACAGACATTTACACTTAGAAAACCTATTAGGCTATTGTATCGAAAGTGCAATACAATAATAACACTAATAATGGTAATAACAACAACAACCATAAGTGACATTTACTGATCACTTACAATGTGCCAATGCCTGTGCCCAATGCCTTACATTTACTCACTTAAATTTTGCATTTCTACTCTGAGGAAAAGAAAATTAGTTTTCTCGTTTTAAAAAATGAAAAATCTGAGGCTAGTGGAAGTTCCATAATTTGATCACAGAGCCCAAGATAATAAGGCCATGGTTTTTGAAGAAAGATGTATAAGGTGTATGTTTCTGTGTTTGTGTGTAATATGTGGAATGAAATGCAGCAAAACATTCAAAGACCATTATAGTTACATGGATATTTTCTTTCATGCAGACATTATATATATATATATATATATTTATGGAGTCAAACACATGCCATAATATTTGTGTATGTATGTGTGTGTAAATACCTATCTAAACTTTTCAAATTACCCATGGTGATTATGGAAGTCTTTTATAATCAGAAATGAAAAATTATTCCAAATAATTTATTACTATCACCAACCTGTTTCTTTGCTTTCACCTGTTGGTGTGTTCCAAATAATAGGAAGGAGTTTTTAGTAAAATCCTGTTTTAATGGTTAAGGTAACAGGGAGTTCAGTAAATCAATCATGAGTGAATTTACTACAGATGTTATTAGACCAGATATATTTTATAAATTGTGTGTGTGTGTGTGTGTGTGTGTGTGTATGGATAAAAGCAAGCTAATGAATTTGAATTGAGCATCCACATATTTGGATGCTTTGTATGAGAATACAGCATCATAGTATCTGTTCAAAACCAACCTCTGAGCTAGAGAGATGAGGCAGTAAGTGACATTATAAATGTGAAAATGTATTTGATAGGCTAGGATTTGAATGAAACTTATTATGGCATGAAGTGAAGTGGAAACTAGTAATAGCACAATAAGATATAAGAATGTTAAGCGCTTTGTGATAGAAGTTTGAGCGTGAATGGTATTATTAAGGAGTAGGCTGGGGTTAACTTTATTCTCTTGGTACATTCTCACAATTACAAGGAAGCATGCATTCTCAGTCACCCATTGTATCTCATTTGTCACATGAATATGCTTTATCAGTGTCACTGCCAAGATGAAAGAAAACCATAAGATGAAAAGGTCTATGTTTTGTCTCTTCTCTTTAGTGTGTAATGTTGTGTGAATAGTGAAATCTATTTTGCTATGTTTACAAAAATTTCTAGCACACTATAGAGGGGGAGTCTTTAAACATTTGAATGAGCTTACAGGGCTACAGAGAAGAAAGGTAAGTTTTCAAAGAGGGTTTATTCCTTTTGGAATATTTCTTCCCTTGCTTATATTCTGCTATTTGTGACAGTACTGTGACAAAAGCAAGATTTCTTAATTCTTCTGGTGTCCTACAAAGCTTGCTAAGGACCCAGGATATCCCAAACACTTTATTACTCCCTAGGACTCATTTACACATACCTATGTCATTGATCGACCTGATGAGCTATTCTGAACTGGTAGAGATAGAAGAGGGTTGGCTTCTCATCATAAATGAATAAAGAATAGCAACATCTTTGTACAAAAGAAAAAAAAATAGGAAAACAAAGATGGCACCTAGAGAGGCCAGTGAATGTGCCCTCCATGTTAGTCCACTTATTTTGCTTCTTTAATGAGTTTATCTCAGTTTCCCAGGACCTAGGGTTGCATGGCTAAAACTCCATGTAGAATATACATGTACCTGAGGTGCCCTGTGTTGACATGCCCATGTATAATATATGGAATGGTAGCTAATGGTTGCAGGAGAAAAGAGAGTTTGCAAATGTTCCCTCAATATAGTTTTTTTCTTTATTATGGGCAAACTTAACATCAACCAACTAGTAAGAAGTAAATATGATGACAGTAAACTGATATTTGAAATACAACAAATAATTCCTTCCTGTGCAACTTCTGGAGATACCGTTGAAGGTCCAATTTGTCCATGTGAACTAAAACCTGGGTCTCTGTCAACATATCCAACATGTACTGGCTACAATAGGTTTAAATATCCCCCAGTGCTACTGTGGTATATGGACTCTAATTTTTCATTAAATGCTGTAATGTTTAGTCGCATGCCTTAGCAAAAGGAATATAAGGTTTGGAGTCAGACATAACTGAGTCTGAATTCCATTGTAGCTTACATGCTTCCTTGTGATCTATTATGTTTTCATCTATGAGCCTGTTTCTAATCTGGCTAAAGGGCACAAATAATACCTCCCTCAAATTTACTGTAAGAATTCAGAATAAAATTTAAAATTCCTAATCTTAGCTCTCAGTAACTAGTGACTGTATCTATCACCCTGAGCCCAATGCTTCTGTGTGCCAGTGTGATCCATTCAATGTAATTATTCAAACTATTGCACAAGTTGTGGTATTTCTTAATACCGGGATAATAACCATAGATGAGAAGTCTTTGAAGATTTCTCTTCCAATTTTTATGTGAATGAAAATAAGACAACATAAGCTAATGGAAAATAATGAGAAATTACTTCTTCAGCACTGCGCATTTAGATTGATTTAATTACCTTCTGCAGGCCTCAAAACATAGTCATTTTTCAAGTAAATGACTTAACATTGCAATGACATTGCACTGTGTTGCAGCTTGTGTTTTCATTATTAGAGGTGTTTGTTGTGGACAATTAGCCTGCACTTAAATGATAACATTTATTTAAAAATTGCCATGCTCACATATGAAAACTTCAGCTGTCCTATTTGAAGAAAGATGAAGGACTAAAAGAGATGAAGGTTAACGTGAATCATATTTACTTGTACCCTAGGAGTTACAATTCCTGGAAGCATTATTAGTAGATAGTCCAGATGGAGAAATTAAGCCCCAGGTAAGGGAAGAGAGATGCCTTCAATTATGTATTAAGGTAGAAACAGAGTAGAAAGCACAGTACAGGCATGAATCATAAGTTTGACTTCTAGAAATGAGAAATGTGAATGACGCTTTTGCGTAGGGTAGAGTACATTCATTCAATAAACATCTGAGTTCCTACTATTGAGGTGGGAGTAATTTATTCAGTCAGTATATGAGTCTGTTTGATATACCAGGTATTACAAGACGTGAAAAAGATTGGACAAACCCCCAGCCCTTGTGGAGCTTATAGGCAAAAGTAGTCAGCCAGACAGTAGAACATGTGTGTCCATATTTATTTAACTTACTAATTATATAAATATGTGACTTCAATATAGGTGATACAGAGGGCTGAGAGAGAACATAGAAGGGGAGCTTACATAGTTAAAGAAGTCAATACAAATTACTACAGTCCAAGTTTTAAAATTCTTTGAAAGGTGTTATATGCAAGAAAATAATTCATAGGAGTCTTAATGTACCAACTATAAACTCATAGTTTATTTGCATGCTGGAGAAAATCATAATCTTAACATAAGCTCTCAATAAATTTATTTCATTACTTGACTTTATATTTTTATTACTTTTTTTATACACAAATGGGAAAACTATTTGGAGATTTCAGTTTGTTTCACTGGTTTGGAGCTATTCTCTTCACCAGGAGGTGATCTGGCCAGGTCTGACCACTAGGGGTCGCCTTGGACCAGGACAGCAGCAAGAATACCTCTACCTACATCTGTGTAAAGTCAACAGGAATACAAAATAATGTTTAGATTTGAGTTGGGACTGAAAAAGTACTCAGATTGGGGTATGAAGAACTGGACATGAAAAAACATCAGTTATTCCAATCCTAGCAAAAGTAGAGAGTGGAATATGTAAGAGGTTAATGGAGAATAGTGACTATATTAGCTGGGCTGGAACACTGAATGTGTGAAGGATATAAATAGAATATATGGCAGGAGGGATGGTTGGGTATGAAATCCCTTTAGTCCAACTACCAGCCTAAGGATTTTGATTGTATCATGTTAACGAGGGGAATTTTTTTTTTTTTTTTGGAGAGATTTTTACTGGAGGGGGGGGGCGCGCGGCCGA
>NW_006203618.1:193591-195640 GCF_000334495.1 Tupaia belangeri chinensis
CAGACAGAGAGAGACATAGAGACAGAAAGCGAGAAATCACCCCCCAGGGGGGATGGTCACGCCGCAATCCCTTCTCCTCCATTCTCCTCTCGGGATCTTGGGCACGCACGCACATGCGCCCGGCGTGAGTTTTAAGCCACCGGGTCCAGGACACGAACCGCGGTCGACTACGTGGGAGTCCAGCGACATAGCCATTACGCTAACTGCTGGTTCCCAACGAGGGGAATTTTCAAAGCTTTTAAAAAGAGAGTATAGAGGAAGCAGTGTTTAGGAAACTTTTAAAAATATTCCAGTGAGACATAATGAAATAATTGTCAGTAGTGGTCAGTCACTATGATAAGAGAATACAAAAATAGAAGAAGGATTGGGGAGAAATCTAAGTTAAATTTTGTAAGTGCTCTGTCATATCAGTTTGATGGATCTGTGAGTCAGCCAGGTGGAACTTACAATAGTCAGATAAAAAAGAAAAATTGGATCCTAACAGAAAGTGAGAGTTCACTCCCCCAAAAAACTTTCAAGGAAAATAAGCTTAGAGACAATAATTACTTTCCCAGGATAGTGCATAAGAGTAAAATGAGAGAGACACTAGGATGGGACTTTGGAGAATTTCTAGCACTTGAGTATAGGATGCGGATAAAGGAATAAAGGAGACAGAGAAAAAGTAGCCAGACTCAGTGGTCCTGATTCTGCTGAAAACAGTCATAGTGGAAACATGCTGGAAAAAAATAATTTTTGTGTATTTTATAGAGCCAGAAATTGACAACAAAGAATGGAAGTCAATGAAAAGGAAGTTTGTGCCTATAGTTTTTCTTTAAATTTTATTATTATTATTACTATTTTAAATTTGCTACAAGGGAAAAACACTCATAAGAGAAAGAAAGAAAGCAAGAAAGCAACCTGCCAGGTCTGGCACTCAAACCACCATTCCACCTGCTGGCCCCTATGCTTATAGTTTTAAGAGACATAGACTTAGCTTTGCTAAATAGAGTTAATAACTCTAAGAAAGGCAGTAAAATAAAGTTAGGACGTGGGAAGCTGAGAACATGGACTGAGGACGAAATTTCACTCTTCTATGTGACCTTACACACTTTACTTTCTTCTATGAGCATGATTTTTCTCTTAAGTAAAATGTAGGTACTAGTGATACCACATGGGGATTTCGTTACTAATACACATGGCAATGGATAAGAAAGTAAAAAGAAAGTATTTGACATGGTACCCAGCACATAATAATATTCGGTAAGTGCTTACTCTGTGTTACTTATTATGACATTTGCTATTGAGGAAATTACCCCTCTATGGTCTCTATGAATAAAACAGTCACTGCAAGGTTATCTTAGAATATGGTATCAGAGGGTTATCACTTGCTTTGGGGGTTAAGGCATCTAAATCCCACATGGCCAATTGCATAGTTCGAGTTCTGGACCTGGTGGCTTGTAAATCACTCCAGGTGTGTGTGTATGTGTGTGTTTGTGTGTGTGCTCAAAATCCAAAAAGAAAATGGAGAAGGGATTGTGACATTACCATCTCTCTCAGGGGATGCTGCCGGGGTCCAGCCTCGGTGTGGGTGGGTTATCTCGATGGAGGCGGCGAAGGTGAACAGAAGACAGAGGCCCCGATGCCTTTTCATGCATGTCCTATGCCGGACACCCCTCAAAGATCGCTCTCTGAGGAGTGACAACTGCTAGGAATCATTGTGCCTTTTTATTGAAAATGTGATACATGCAAGTAAATGGACAGTAAAAGATTTACTCTAAGGAACAGGGTATACAAAGCATGGAAGCAATAATTATAAAACATGCTGTTTGTCTTGTTAGCTCAGGTAAAATCAATCACAGTTCTCAGGATGAGGAAGTCCATTTGTCTGTTGTATCTTCTTCTTAGATCTTGATTACTGGGAAGGGTCTTTTGAAGAGGGGGCTTGCAGGATGTTTGATAACTTCAGTCCCAGGCCAGGGCGGTAACGTTGCTGGTTACAACGACCTAGATGGAAATCTTGTCTTGCTAAGTAAAGACACAGTTAATATTTGGACTATCTATACATTACAA
>NW_006203618.1:195757-202579 GCF_000334495.1 Tupaia belangeri chinensis
TGAGTCTGTCAATTAGTGAGTTCTTTTGTTTTATCTCTGAGTCTCTGTTATGTGGTGAATGTGCTGACTTTCCTAGCGTGAGTAAATTTCTGGCTGTAGCTTTAACAAGGGGGATCTACATAAAACTAACCTTAAACTAACTTAGTCTAGATATATTTCTAATGCTAATTTCGTTTATACTAACTTAATCTATATGTTAATTTTGACTTAAAAACAGTCAGGTGGGGGAGTCTTAAACTTCCTGATCCTCCTGTCAGTCTTAGGGAACCACATTCCTACAAGATCAGTAATTGGCTTTATTGCAATGGTTGGGGGTGATGTTTTACCCTTACAGGGTACTATAATAACAGTAAAACTCACAGCAGAGAAATTGAATACCGGCCAGTACAAGGACACAAGGGAGAGCTCGTAAACTGGGCCCTGCCTCAGTTTCTTCCCAGTCCAGGCCCTGCCTTAGAATGGGAGGCAGCATCCTTACCAGCTTGTGTTGCCTGCATTGCCCCATCAGGATGCTTTTCAGTTCTCTTTCTCTCTGTCCATGTCTCTTTCTCTCACCATCAAATGCACATGCCCAATAGTAAACAAAAAGGAATAAAAATTAAAATTAAAAATTAAAAAATACAGTATAAAGAAAGATAATGTTGTTTTGCCATAGAAGTTGATGAGCTTTGTGCTTTGCCCAATGAGGGCTATCCAAATCTTGGTTTCTGTTCATATTTGTGTCTCTCTTTGTTTTGGTTTCCTGAAATAATAAGACTAATTTTGAAACTCAAACCCAACAAATAAGTTAAACCTTACATTTTTTATATTTTCTTTTTCTTAATGTCAATGCTTCAGATTTTGTATTTGTTGTTAATCTCGTGGTTTTAAGTGATCATTTATTATGAGCTGGTTTGTCCTTACCAGTATTAGTTACTGTACATGCAATCTAAAAGCAAGGTAAGAATTATTAACTCTGTGGTGTGCACAATGCTGACCTCATTTGGAAAGGTTTTAGACTTGCATCCTGTGATTCTAGCTGGTCAAAGCTGAGAGTGGATCACTGTGTGAAGACCTTGTTGGAGGTTCCAATCTTTCTCTCTCCCTCTCTTTCTCTCTCTCCTCTCTTTCATCTTCTCTCATGGAAGAAATAAATATTTAAAAATTAAATGTAAGAGTGTAGACATTTGAAGCTTTATCTCGTAAACCCCAACCCTTTGTTGTTTCTTACTTATATTTGTTATGAATCACAAGACTAGGTAAAGGAACAATAAAAGGAAAATACTCATGATTTAGAAGCAGCACACTTGAACAAAGGTGATGTTTTATATGGTTGTATACATAAAATATGTAAAATCTCTGGTATGACAGTCAAAAAAATTGGCATATAGGACCCATCTGCCTTTTATGGTTTGACTACACTCAGTTCTAGGCATTGTACTCCTGGAAGAGTATCGTCAAGCTAGATTGTAAAACATGCTAACCAGATGGCAATGAGATCTTAAACATTGTCATATAAGGGTTATCACCATAAACTTAAAAATCTTTCATGGAAAAAAAGATGCAAGTATCTCTATTGTTTTTATATTTGTCAACTGCTAAGGGATTAGATTTGTTTTATACGGTGCATAAAGACAAACTAGGATTTGATGAAAAAATTGCAGGGCAGAGATCTGGCCAGACATAAAGATGTAATTTTCTAGGAATAAAGATATTTGATTAAGATAATGAGCTGCTTTGGCTAGCAAGTGGTCTGGAGGATAAGGCTGCTGAATCCCACCTGGTCGATGGCATGGTTTGAGTCACAGACTCTGCAGTCTAAAAATCATGCTGGGCATGTGTGCATGCTTGGCCTAAATCCCAAGAGAATGGAGGAGAAACCATTGCTGTGTGGCCATCCCCTTTGGGGAGTGATTTCTCATTTTGCTTCTCTCTCTTCCTCTTTCTCCTCTTTCTCTTTCTCTTTTCATTCTCTCTGCCTCTGGTACAGCAAAAAAGAGAGAGAAAGAGAGAGAGAATGAAGTGCTTCAAGAGATAATGCGCTTCAGAGCACTTGAGATTTTAAAGAAAAGGTTAGGTAGCTACCTGGCAAGGAATGTTGCATAGGGGTTTCAAGTTGTGAGTGTGAGATTAAATAGGCAGCCTCTAAGGTCACTCCAACCATAAGTTTGTAATTATATGAAATGAAGATAACTGTATCCTTGTATTGATAGGTTTCTTGTCAATTGTTTCTGCATCATAAGTGTAAGTCAATCCTCAGTTCACGTCTAAGCTACAAACTTGGATATTACCAGGGATGCCCACAATTCTTTCCACTAGCTAAAAATGTGGGATCCCCACTACCTGTTATGGATACAGAATTCACTAAAACAGCTCACAGAATTCACAAAAATATTATACTTACCACTGTAGTTTTATCATAGCAAAATGTATACAGACCAGAAGAGTCAAAGGGAGTGATACATAAGGCATGGAATGAAAATGTCCTGAACACAAAGGTGTTCTATTCCTGTGGAGTTAAGAGAGACCACATTCCTACCACAGAGTGATGTTAACCAGAAAAGCTCACCTGAACTTTGTTATCAAGAGTTTTTATCCGGACTTTATTATATAGTCATGACGTTTGAATCATTGGCCGCAAGGTTGAATTTAATCTCTATCTCCTTCCCCCTCCACTTCCTGGAGATTGAACTGATGTCATATGGCTTAAAGCTCTCACCCTGGAATCCTATTGTTGTATTTTCTGGTGCGGCCAGCCTTGATCTTAAGTAACCTACTTAGTATAAACTATCTGAGAGCATTCCATGAATATTTTTGTTTTGTTTTATTTTAGAGAGATGGGATTTGGGGGATGCATGCACACATGCCTGGTGTGAATTTTAAGCCAACAGGTCCGGACTCAAACCACGGTTGACTACATGGGAGTCCAGTGACAGAACCATTAGGCCATCTGCTGGTTCCCCAAGAGTTGTTTCTTAACACAAAATATTATATGTGTTCTCAGAAGCCCACCATGACTAACAAAGACATTCTTATCCTTAAGAAATTTCAAGGTTTTAGGCTACGTCTCAGGAATGAGAAATAAAGGCCACCATATTCTTTATTATATAACAGTCAGGAGCCCCAGAACAATGAAGTCACTATCTTCTTGAACTTTGTTACAGTGAGACAGAGATCTGGATGCCCTCCCACTGGTAGTTAAATGTATTGGCTCAGAAGTGGCCATGACTCAGGAGTCCAAACCAACCACATGACTCACCTAAGCACAAGGGGCCATAAAGTGCAATTCTCCCATGGTACTAGAAGAGAAAAGTAAAATCTCTTTAGCTATGGCCATCTGTGGTCCACAGTTAGCAATGCTCCACAATGCTGAGGCACTTGGTAGGACCTGCGTTCATATCCTGGTGTCTCCTTGCATATGAATCATGTGCACACATGCCCATGGTCCCAATTGTCTGATCTCAGGGCTGCATTATGATGTGAAGACCCTATTTGTGGTATCTCTCTCTTCCTCTATTAATAAATTGATTTTTAAAAGTATACTGAAAGTATATTTGACTATAAGCCTAATGATTTACCATATAAGGCCTTCAAGAGTACTATCACTTTCTTAGCATAGTCATATTTTACCAATATTTTCATTCGCAAATGAAATTTTTATGAATGTGGTCTTTACACCTAGCTAAAATTTATTATAAGGAATTATTCTATTTAGAAACTCAAGATTATTTTCAGTTTTAATGTTATTAAATGGCTTCCATATATAACATCTATGTTCATTTTTTATTTTCATGAACCATGTTAACTTTAAATTGCATGTTGGAACTAGAACTAATATGTAGCAGAGAATTGAGCACTTTAGTTTTGTTTTCTGGGTAAAAATAATTTTAAAGGGTAAAATACAACAACTCTTATATGAAAATAAAAACTTGGGCTTGAGAAAATTTATTTCTCTTTTATTTGCTAAATAATCTAGACTGCTATCTAGCTTTATTTCAATATCACAAACACCAATGACAATGGAGCTGTCTTTAACTATTAGTCATAATGTCATGCAAACGCACAGATAAGTAGTTATTAATATGACTTCAGAAAGTAATAGATTTTTTTCCTTTGCAAACTAGAACTTATAAATAGATTAAATGAATTAGGAAACTGAAAAGCAGTATTCAAGGCCATTCATCTGACATTCAATGCTCGGTATATATAACCACTTCTGGATGATGTCAAGGCTATCACATCTGTGGGGAAGAATGAAAAGAACTGAGGAGGGGAAAGATGATTATTTTAGAGAACAGATTCACTTTTGTTTAGGGATTTAGAATAGTGAAACCTCCTCTCTTTCCCCAGGCCCCAGGCCTATGTGAGTAATTGGCGGGTATATTACTTCACATCAATCATCATCTAATAAGATGGCACTTCTAGAATAATCCTGAAATTGCATCCCACCATCCTTCCCCCTTCTTTTGGTAGAAATTCAAGGAAGGAAATGCCTAACTAGTCAGGCAGCATAGGAATTTACAGTTAATTTTGAAAAGGCTTTTACAGTATTAGAAACTTTAATGAGAAATTCAGTTAAAAATAAAGAAGATATTAAGGAAATCAGCTGGGTTCTCCCAAGTCAAGAGATAATCGTAAAGAAAACTTAGAACAGAATTTAAAAGCAATGATGAAAATTCCAGTGGGATGCTTCTTACCATTCTGTAAATAGCCGTAATGAAAAAATAATTATTTCTACATATTGAGGGCCTAATGTCTATTCATTCTAAAAATGTGAAATAAATATTGGGATTATTAATTTTAAAATGAAGAAATATAGGCTCCAAATATTTAAATTGCTTCATCAAAAGTATATTTTCTGGATAAAATGGTAGACCACAACCAGCAGATTCACATCTAAGACCATCCCGTCTTCCTTCCAACCAATAGTTTTCTGGTACTGATCAGTACAAGTGCCCAGAATCAACTTTTCAATTTTTAGGAATTTTGCAAACCATCTATTAATGCAGCTATTAACTAGTTGTTAAATTATAGAAACTTAAAATAAAATGTATTATATTAAAATAGGCAATAAATACTAAAAATTCATCACTGCATAATTATTTTATTACATTTTGTTATTATCTGTGTTCTTGAACTTACTAGTATGTTGTATCGGTATGGTGGAAATAATATTGGGTTCTCAGAAAATTCATGGAGCATTTTTGCATAGAAAAAGTATGTCATGACTTTTCCAACAATCCAATATATAATGGTGCACTTTTGGACACCTCTTCATTCACTGATAGCATATTGGTAGCTTGAAAGCACTTATGATAGGAGTATTTGTGCCATGAAAATCAACGAATACTAATTGGTTTGTTCAGATCGCTTTTTTACATTTAGTAAACTCATAGAGAAAGTCTTATTAATGTAGATTAAACTTACAAGTATGTCAGGTCTGCAAACATTATGTTGTGAATAGCATAAGTAACAGGAAATAGTCTTCCAATATTTGAACCCAATCTAGCAAATATTTACTCACTTCTTTGAGAAAATGAGTGAAGTTTTCATATTATATTTGATGTTTAATTTTCTTCTTACTACTTATGTTCGTAAAAAATTTCAGTGAACATTTATGTCAGAACAACATTAATTAATTAATTGTGAAGAGACTCCAGAAGTTTGGTAAAACTGTAAAAAAGCGTTTTTGTGAGAATAGCAACTATATGAAGTTGACAATGAAGTAAAAAAAAGAATTTTATATATTTTACTAGTATTTGTAAATTGCATGCTAGATATTGTCAAAAAAGTAATCTGAAACAAATTTAGCAGTTTATTTAAGTGAGAAATAGGTTCTAGGGCCAGCCAGTGGCATGTTGGTAACAGTGGCTGGATCTCACATGGCTGATTGTGCAGCTCAGGCTCCACACTGGTGGCCTGGAAAACACATCGTACATATGTGTATGTGTGCCCCAGATCTTCAAGGGTGGGAGAGGTGGAGAATAAAGGATTGTGATGTTACCATCCCCCGTGAGGGTGCTTTCTCACATTTTTTCTCTCCCTCTCATTTTCTGTCTCTCTCAAAGAGACACGCACTCTCCGTAAAAAATAAAAAAGAAAGAAGAAAAAGTAGGAAAAAATTTCCAGAGCTAGCTAGTATTCAAGCCAAAGATGGTTCAGAATGTCTCCTTCTCACCTTTTACAACATGGTAAGCTATTTTTATAAACCAGAAAACAGGATATGATACAGAGATCATCTAATTGGCACACTTCCACATTTGCCTTACTTGGGGATAATCTGGCCTCAGATTGGCTGAGGTTTAGTTGCTAGGTTACCAAATACTACCCCTAGATTAGGTTACAGTTTGCCTGTACATCAAGCTAGGCTGCAGTTCAGCACACACAGAGATTGCTTTGGGCTTTTTATTATTATTTTTTCCCTAGAAAACATATACAGTAGTCAGAGAGACACAGGAGAGAGCAGGCGTAATCATCCCAAGCATGTTCCTTGAGCTGTTTGGCCCAGGGTTTGAAACACACTGTCAGCTATGTGGCCTCCAGTTGCCTTAATCACTATGCCATAAATCTGGCCTTGTGCCATATTTTATTACCTATGTATAGAGGCCAGTGTAGGTCAATTTAATTTTATTTAACTACATAGTTCATATTATTAAAGTGAATTTAAAATGTATGTATGGGATCCAGAGGATAGCACGGCTGTAACACAAATGGACTCACATGGGGAAGTTCTGGGTTCACAGCCTGGGGCCTCCTCTATACATGGGGCACCAATCTGGGCTAAAGCTGGGAACATAGCAAAGTGTGAAAACCTCAGTGGGAGCTCCTACCTCTCTCTCTCTT
>NW_006203618.1:202593-245457 GCF_000334495.1 Tupaia belangeri chinensis
CCTCTCTGTCTTATGGAAAAAATAAATGAATAAACTTTGAAAAAATTATATGTATGTGTGCATATACTCTCATATTTTTGCAAATGCCAGAGGGTCATGTGCACACATGCAAGAGAGAGAGAAAGAGACAGGAAGAAAGCAACCCTCAATGGGACGTGGTCACATCACAATCACTTTTCTCCATTTCTTCATCGTGTTGGGATTTGGGACATGCATGCTTGCATACCCATGTGTTTTTTAACCTCCCTGGCTGGGATTCAAACCTCAGTCATTCATACAGGACCTAGTTTTCTGTGGTTTATTTTAAATAATTATTTTATTTAACTTTATTTGTTATTATTTTCCAGTTTGATCAGAGAGAGACAGAGAAAGAGAGAAAGGGAAAGTGAGAAAGCAAGTCTCCAGGTCCAGAACTTGAACCACAGTCGACTGTGTGGGTGTCCAGAGCCTTTAACCACCACACCATTTGCCAGCCCCAGGATCTAGTTTTCTTAACTGCTAGGCGACAGGTCTGGCCCACATTATTTTTTCTAAGTACAGGTTAAACATTACCCAGAATACCACAGGTTTCATGGGTATGATAGTGTCAAAATCCAATGACAGTGCTACTGGCAAATTAAGTGATAAATATACTAGTTGTTAATTCAATTATTTTTACATTTTGTTTCTTCACAGCACTTGGCACTTGAACCACTCCATTTTTGAGTGAATTACTATTTTTTGTTTGTTTTCATTGCAGCTTAATCTAAGTCTCTTATTTTGATCTGTCTTCTACTTCCTACAGCCTAAATATTGGTATTCAAAGAGTCCTATTATTATAGAACATTATACAGGCAAATGTGTAGATATCCATAGTGGATATAAATAACCTTTCATCTAACCCAGCCCAAACCATATAGCTCTTACCTTGCAAATGTAATTCTTTTTTTGTTATTTTTGAAGCTGATTAATGGCATTATGGAACCATTCAAGAACAAACATGTAAGTCATCCTAAATTTCTCTTTAAGCCTCAATTTCGATCAGTTGTCAATTCCTCTTATGTGGTGCATCTCTCCGTTTCTCTCTAAACCTGAAGATAATGTTTTAGTTGTGCTCTAATCATCTGTTGTCTGGACAATTGTACTAAATTTCTAACTTACATGTACTTTTGCTCACCTATAATCACTCTAACAAATTGCTCCCAGAGTAGAATTTATGAAATATAATATCATTTTCCTATGTGAAATCCAGCTTTTTATAGCAGTGTTTCAGCCTTTTTCAGTGCAATCTGAGAAGAGATACTTTGGTTTTCAAGATCCAGTGTACGTGTGCATACATGCCCAAGATCCCGAGAGCAGAATGGAGGAGAAGGGATTGCGGAGTGGCCATCCCCTCTGGCGGGTGATTTCTCGCTTTCTATCTTTCTGTCTCTCTCTGTCTGTCTGGTGAGCGCACACGCCCTGTAACAAACAAACAAACAAAACTCTCCAAAAAAAAAAAAAGAAAAAAGAAAAAAAAACATTAAAAACAAGATAATGGATAAACAAGCTGTAGAATAGTCATATGAAGGAATGACACACAGTACTAAAGAGAATCAAACTACTTCTACATGAAAATTTGCATGAATCTTAAAAATTATTACTCTTGGTGAAAGAAGCCTTTAAGAAAATAAATCTACACAATGATTCCATTTATCTTAATTTTCATTTGGCAAAACTAAATGATGGTATAAAAAAAGTGAGATCAGTGTTGCCTTGTGGAGGTTAGAGGTGAAGATTGACTGCAACGGGAATGAGGAAACTTTCTGGGATGAGAATAATATACTATGCCTTAACAATTTAGGTTACAAAGATGTATGCAATTGTCAAAATTCAACATCTAATACTCCTGATATTTGTGTATTTTGTTACATGTGAAACTTACCACAAAAGGGACCCAGCAGGTGGTGTGGTAGTTAAGGACAACTTGGCCCATTCTGTGGCTTAAGGCCCAGAATGGTGGATTAAAAAATCACACTAGGTACACAGGTGCATGCCAAAAAATCCTGAGAGAACGGAGGAGAAGGGATTGCAGTATGGTCATCCCCACTGGAGGGTGATTTCTCACTTCTCCTCTCTCTGTCTCTCTCTGGTGAGTGCATTTGCCATATAGGAAAACAAACAGAATAGTTTAACCCTAAGGGAAGAAAAAGGCACTATAAAAACATTTCCATCTATGCTTAAAGACTTGCATGCTGAAGTATTTAGAAACCAATATACTGATTATATGTATATATATATATATATATATATACACACACATATATATGCACACATACACACACACATATATATACACACAACTTATTTTATATGCATCATAATACAAGGTTTATTGATGAATACATATGTGGAAAAGCAAGTATACCACAGTAAAATGCCAATGGTAGACTAGTTGGTGGGTATAACATATGTTCACATTCACACATGATATTGACTGAATGCTTGTGGCTCTCCAAAATTCATATGTCGGAACTCTTTACCCCAGTGTGATGATGATATTAGAAATTAGGGCCTTTGGAAGGTAATTAGATCATGAAGGTGGAGCCCTCACAAATAGGATTAGTGCCCATACCAAAAGATGCAAGTGAGCTTGATTCTCTCTCTCTGCTCACCACCATGTGAAGACACAGTAAGAAGAAGACTTTCACTAGAACCTGATCACACTGCTACCCTGATCTCAGACTTACCTCTCTCCATACCTAATAAGAAAAAGTTTTGATTATTGAAGACAACCCAAATTATGATTATTTTATCCAGCAGCCCCAAGTGACTAAGACAAAACTTTTGTAAGTTTATAATATGTTTGAAATTATTCTTAATGAAATCTTTTTAGAAATCATGCTCTGGCCCATCCATGGTGGCACAGGTGGTAGGGTACCACTGAACAATACTGGAGTCATATGGGAAGGCTCAGGGTTTAGATCCATTGAAGACTCCAACATGGTGGGCATGTCCATGGGCACACCCATGATCCAGGCTATATGGAAGGCTGAGAGGTGGTGAGACCTTGTGAAGGGTATCTCTCTCTCTCTCCCTCTTTCTCTCATTAAAGAAAGAAATAAACTTCAAAAATCATGCCATGTGAAAGAAGACAGACATGTAAGTGTACGTATTATACAATTTGGTTTATATGGTATTCAAGAACAGTTAAAAGCAATCTATGGGGAGAAAAACAAGAACAGTGAGTAATAACAGGAATGAGGATTGACTGAAAATGGTAAAATAAGCATTTTAGTGTGACAGAAATGTTCTATGTGGGGATAATTACATTGGTGTATATACTTAACAAAAGTTATCATATCTACACTGAAGATCTATGCATTTCACACCATATAAAATGTTTTAAAATTTTATTTTAATTTTATTTATTATTATTATTTTTTAAAATTTGTTATAGGGTACATGTGCTCACCAGAGAGAGAATAGAGAAAGAGAGAAAGTAAGAAAAGCCTCCAGGTCTTAGACCAACACAGTAGGCCATGTAGGAAGGAGTACAGTGCCTTAATCACCATGACACCTGCTGGCCCCTCACTACACATAAATTTATCTGAATAAAAATCCAAAAAAAGACATCTTATTTAGATATGTTGAATTCAGAGACAAAAGTATTAAACAGTACAATTTATTATACTTCATAAAGAGACAGTGAATAATATTCAATGTAGATTTTAGATTAGGATATTAATGTACAAAATAAAATAGCATCAAAATTATAGTGCAACACCAGAACTGTGATGAAGTTAGACTCTGTTGTTGTGTTCATTGCTGACAGCTTTAAAACCCCACTATTTCTCCCTTCCCCTTCACCCTGCATCTGAACAAGGTGATAAAAAATTTGGTGCTACCTCCTTTGGTGCCGGTAAAAAGTTCAAATTCTCTAAGCCCTAGACCACACAGGAGAGAACGCTCACTGCAACCCCACCCCCTAACCAGAATGAAAACCTCAAGTCAGTCTCCTTTCCCAGTTCTATCAAATCATTTTTGTGTCTGCTTAGGAGCTGCCTCTCTCCAGAAAGCCTCGTTATGTCAATGATAAATCACTTCAAACTTCTTGGTATATGTGTGACATCATCTATGTTGTATCAAACACCAGATTTTGGGGTAGAAGTTTCATCCCACCTCCACAGAATAATCAGTCTCAACAGGAATACTGTAAATAAAAACAGATCATAGGGCATGCTTCCATTTACATCTCATCCTTAAAATATCATTCAGACAACAACAAAACAGGTATTTCTCTCACCTATTATTGTATAACAAAATACCTCATCACTTAAAGGTGAGTAAAAACAATTTATCAGATGTCACAGTTCCTAGTTTTAACTAAGCTCAGTTGGGTGGTTCTTACTAGGTTGACTCAGATGCCATGGATGGAGTCACCTGGAAGCATCTTCACTCTTATAATGATTCCTGAACTGGAAAAGTGGGGAGCTGTCAGCCTCTCCACATGCTGTAGGCCTTCCTCACTACATGTCATTCTTAGGGTAGTCATACCTCTTACTTCCTTCCAAGACGCAGGAAGTGGAAGCTGTCAGGACCATTAAGTGTTATACCTGGAACTGGTGCAATGCCATTTCTGCAGTATTTTGTTGGGTAAAACATTCACAAAACTTGCCTAGATTCAATGAGGGTGGTGAAGCAGGCTTTTTCTTTTGATGGAAGGGTAGTAAGTCTATTTTAAGAACATGGGAGATGGAAGTAATTGTTGTGGACATATTTAAAAAAAAACATTATCTGCCACAATAATGACAAAGAGTTGAATTATGGGGACCAGCAGACAACATAATGGTTATGTCACTGTACTCTCACGTAATCAATAGCAGTTTGAGTCCATGACACAGTGGCTTAAAACTCACGCCAGGCACATCTCCATGTGTGCCCCAAATCCTGAGAGAGTAGAGGAGAAGGGACTGTGGTGTAGTCATCTCTCCCGGGGGGGAGGGATGATTCCTCACTTTCTATCTTTCTGTCTCTCTCTGTCTTTCCAGTAAGTGCACACACAGTGTAGCAAAAATCTCTCTCTTTAAAAAATAAAAAAAGAGAGCTGAGTTATTTAAGTTAAAATAGAGTTGATTGACATATGTTGAACTCTATAATCTGAAAACTGAAACCCGACATTTTGTTCAAATGCATAAAAAAAATTCACAACAACACTGATCATAAATAAAAATTAATGAATTCCAAATAGTGAGAAGTATGGCATACAGCATTTTCTGATCAATATACATGCTGTTGACTACAAAACTAAAAATGTGGCCCACGTTGGCATGGTGGTTAAGGCAGCTGGATCCAACTGCATAGTTTGAATCCTGGGCCCAGTGTCTTGAAAAACACGCTGGGTGTGGGTGTGCGTGTGCCCAAAATCCCAAGTGGTAAATTAAAGAGAAGGGATTGCACATAGCTAGCCCCTCTGGGAGTTACTTTCTCACTTTCCCTCTTTCTCTTTATCTCTCTCTCTTCCTATTGTATGTGCTCTGTAACAAATTAAAAGTAAATAAATAAATGAAAGGAGACATTTATCCCACTGGAAATTTTAAGTGCGATAAAAATTTTAAACCCTGTACTAAACAACTTGATTCACAGGGTAAATCAGAACTAAACTGTTGGAGCCTCAGCAAATAGCAGCAATGAACATGTTATATATAGAAACTTTAACATATAGCTGGAGGTAAATTCACACAGAAATATTTGTTAGGGTAGACTAATGACTATAGCAAATGATTCTCATGGATAATGGCTCAAATACCACAGATGTATATCCTTTGCTGATGCAAAGTACAAGAAGTGTGAAGAGCTCATAGGGTCACCCTCCTTCACATAGTTATTTGGAGTCTCTGACTAATGGAGACTATGCCATATTTAATTTCTGGTTTTCAAGTGTTTCCTACATGTGCTCTCCCTTCCATTTACTTAGAGGAAGAAAAGAGCTCAGAAGAATGTTTACTGGGAGGCTTTTATGATCCAAGCTTGAATGTGATGTAACTGATTTTGGTTCACATTCTGTGGCTAACCTCAGTCATACAGCTACATATAACTGCATATCCAAGGGAAATGAACTAAAAGATCAGAGTCAACTTTTATGAAAGCAATCTTTCCATTAACAAGTGTTTATTGAATGCCTAGTATTTAATGGGCCTTGCACTAGGAATTTGGGATATAATGATGAATATAAATGAGAAACACCATGATATAGTGAATCTTAAAGTGTAATGTAAAAACAAATAATTATAATATAAGCATTGCGATATATTCCTATAATAAAAGTGTTTCATCTGTGAAAATATATGAATTACAGCTGTATTAATATGTCCATATCTTTTAAAAATTGCATAATAATAACTGTTTGTATAAAGCTACCTTTTATGTGATATAAAAATATACATATATTATTTAGGAATCTTAGATTTTAGTAAACTAACTAAGACACTCATGAGTAATAAATACCAAATTCAGGATAGTGGTTAGCACTGGGAAGGTAGAAGGGTGTAAAATGGAAGAGAACATCATTTAAAGAAAGTTCAGAGGGCTTTAATTGAATTTGCAGTGTCTTATTCTTTACCTAGGTCATGAAAACACAGGTACTATTACATTATACTTTTTATGTGTTTGTGCAAATGAAATATTAATAATGAGAAGAAAATTCCAAATGAATTTCCAAATAAAATCATAATGCTATGCATATATTCAGTAACAAATCCATATACGAGTGCTTTTGTCACTATTGTCAGTAAATATTTATGGGAAGCTTTTTGTAAAGGGTGTAGAGATACAGCATGCATTATTCACTGGTCCAAAGATTGATTGCATTGTGCCAGGCAGAGATGGAAAGTTCGATGAATGGATCAGTGATGCTCTCAGCATTTTCTGGCATCCTCAGATTTTGCCTATACAGATGATTTCCCTTTTAAAGTCTCCCTTAATCCCACTGAAAAATTAATGAAGGTTTTTCCATGACTGGAGCAGAGTGGTATTTTCTAGTAATTAAGATAGCCATTACTTCTGGGGCTAGTCTTAGGGATTTATGATTATGAAAGACTGAACAACCACAAGTCACTTTGCCAGGTTTCTTTTGTGTGTGTGTGGAATTAAGATCAAACAAAGCCTTAGTTGACTGCCTGACAATTCATTTTGGAAAATTCTGTTTTATAGTAACCAATGCCAAAGCACTACTGGGTCATGCTGTTTGAATCCCTGAGTGAGCAAATGAAAAATCCAAGGTTAAGCTAACTCATTATGACTTCTTTTTTGTCTGGGATATGTCTTTTTCCCTTGCTCCCTGTTTGGAATCACTATTTAGAAAACAAAAACAAAACAAAAAACAAAACAAAAAAAGGCTAAGGTGTTGTGTTGGGAGATGTCTCTAATCTTTCTTAGAATGTAACATTAACCTCTGTGGTATATTCTGGTGTACCCGTTATTATTTTTAACTTATAGAAGTAATACAGGAAGTGCACTAGAGAGGCCCTGAGTTTGTGATCTCTCTCTACTTCCTCTGGCTCCTCCCATATAACCTCATTCAAATAACGCGATTGCATAGTTAATAGACACACCTATTTTAATTTTAGAAATTAGCTATAGCAGAGAGTTTGGCTGTTGCAGTTTAAAAAATGTCAAGACTGTAGATTTCAGCAGTCTTCAAAACATTGGCTACAGTCAGAAAGGACTTCTTTAAAAGCATTTTTTTCAGGTCATAACCATGAATTGCTGTATTTATTATTTAGCAGTTATTTGTCAGGGTCCTGACATACTCGAACTGCATAACTTGAGAATAAATTAGTAAAGGGACTATTTATACAGTTGTATGTAGGATTTAGGAAGCCAACAATGGATAGCGTGGTGTCCTAGAACTAACAAATACAAAAGGACTTGCAAACACAAAAGGAGGTACTAGTTGCTAAAACCTAGTAAGTACTTGTATGGAGAAGGATAGAGGAGGTGTGAGCCTCCGTAGAAGGACCCTACAGAATATGAAACAGGGATATAAAGGCCTTACCTCACTTTTCTTACACCCATCTGTTTCCTGACATTGTCAGATCCAAAGCTCAAGGGAAAAATCAGAAATCCAAAGCTCATTGACATAGTCCATACAAGTCAGCCTACCATGGCACAGAGATGGGTGAAGAAGGGTGAGGGGTGATTCTAAATAGACAAATGTAAGACAGTTTCATGTCTCAACTCTCTTAGAGTTTTTTACTGAAAATCACTGGAGTACATTGAAAGCCTAGTCTGGAACAATGACATTTTTTGACCTCCCTCCCCAATTAAACTTAAGCCACAGTGGATATAAGCATTGAAGCATATATTCTAGCTCACGTAGCTAGTGGAAGGTATTCACCCTACATTTCTTGAAATTGTATGCGATAACTCCAAAAAAACCTGAGAAAGTCTTAATTGCATCTCATTGTTCTAATTCTAAATTCCTGGTAAAGGTATTTTCCTTGGTTGGTTTGGAATTAGATGAACTGTCGTAACTGTTTTCACCTGGAACACATACAAGGTCACAAACTAAAACTACAGTTTCTTGAAGCCACCACTACAATTGTGTGGATCACAGGGTAAGGTAGGCAGGAGTTCTGTGGGTTGCAAAGGAAACCCAATAGCTCTTTGATAATGGTTGTAGTATTTATCTACATGATCTATTCTCTTCTAATATACACTGTCATTATGATACAGTCAAGTTATCTCTAGATTCAGGTTTCAGAAACATGTTTTGAATTCCCTATATATTCTGGTTATCGGTCCCCTATCTGAAGCATACAGATATTCTCTCCTATTCTGAGGCTTGTCTCTTCATTCTGATTATTGTTTCCTTTGAAAGCTCTTCAGGCTCATGTAGTCCCACTTATCTATTTTGGGGATTATTGCCTGTGCTGGAGGGCTCTTATTTAAGAAATTTTTGCCTACTCCAATGTCTTCAAGAGTTACTCCTATGTTTTCCACCAATAGTTTTATAGTTTGAGTCTTTATTTTTAGATCTTTGATTCATTTTGAGTTGCCTTTTTTTAATGGTGAGAGATAGGGATCTAGTTTCATTATTCTGCAGGTGGATATCCAGTTGTTCCAACACCATTTGCTGAGGAGTTTGCATGACTACCTTGCTCAATTGTTTTTTGTCCTTTGTCAGAGATCAGTTGACTGTATGTGTCGGAGTTTATTTCTGGATTTTCTGTTCTGTTCCATTGGTCTACATGCCTGTTTTTCTACCAGAACCAGGTTGTTTGGTTTTCATAGCTCTGTAATGTTTCTTGAGGTCAGGTAGGGAGATGCTTCCTACTTTATAATTTTTGCAGAATATTACTTTGGTGGTAAGGGGCCTCTTATGATTCTAGACAAAGCTTATGATTTTTTTTTCCATTTCTGCAAAGAATGTCTCTGATCATTTAATCAGATACGCATTGAATGGAATGATGACTCTGTGACTTACAAACTATGTGTTCCTCAATAAATCACTAAAATCTCTGAACCTCAATACCATTATCTCTAAAACTGGCTTTCATAATACCTGTTCTAACTATTCATGGGGTTTTTGTAACCAAAGAACTATAATTAAATTATTATAAATAAATAAAATTAGATAATGTATGTAAAAGTTCTTTCAGAAATTTTAAGTTGTTTAAACAATCTCACAGCACTTTTTTCTGTTCTTTTTCTAACTTCACAAACTAGATGCATATCACTAATGAGTAAAATACAACACTCTGCAAGGCTGATCCCCATACAGGAAGATTCCCGGTTCACATTCAGAGACCTCCCGGGGTATGCTGAGTGAAAGAGAGAGAGATTGAACCCTTAACAGGGTCTTGATGTTGTGATGCACTCTTAGCTTTAGTCAGACCATTAAGAAAATCTTTACAATAAAAAATAAATAAAATTACATATGTATGGATTTTTAAATTTATGTTTTATCCTAATTTAATTTTTTTTCTTTTTTTAGGTTTTTGCCATGGGGTGCATGCATTCACTGGAGAGGAGGAAAAGAGATAAAGAAAGTAAGAAATCACTCTCCAAGGGAGTTGGACACTCCGCAATCCTTTCTCCTTCTTTCTCCTCTCAGGATCTTGCACATGCACCAGGTATGAGTTTCAAGCCATTGGGTCTGGGACTTGAACTGTGGTCGGTCATGTGGAAATACAACCCTTTAACCACCATGCCACCTGCTGGCCCCAATATAATGTAATTTAATTGTAGCCAAAGAAATATGTGTGCATTCTTTGAAACGTGTAGTGGTAAATTGTTGCTTTGGTGGCCCCTTATGAATTATACTTCCTTTTATTCATTCTGTCTATAATACCCCTTGCATATTGACTCTGGGCTTGGCTTGGGGATAAACTATGGACAAGAGAACAGTAGCAATTATGATTCAAAATGGGGCCTGATAAGCACTTGCAATAGGCACTATTCTCTTAGAACACTCTTCCTGGGAACTCAGCAATCATGCTATGAAAAACCACACAAAAAGGCCTCGTGCTTTGGTTATCTATTTCTGTGTAACAAAGTTTCCTGAAATTTAATGGCTTAAAGCAATAATTTATTGTTTTTCATTATTTCATGGGTTGGCTTGGTGGTTCTTATGCTTAATGTGGTTATGGTGGCAGGGGCACTGGGGCACCTGGATGGTCCAAAGTGGCTTCATTCACAAGGCTGGCAGTAGCTGCTGGCAAATATCTGGGAACACAGCTGGAGATGTTGGCCAAGGGCCTTGTTGCTCTTCCATGTGAGCATTCCCAAATGGTTGCTTGGGTTTCCTCCCAGCTTGGCAGCTGGGTTCCAAGAAGATATGTTTCAAAAGTACATGGCATTACTTAACAGCACAGCCAAATACTCCAAGGGGCAAAGTCACTCACGGGCAAAGGCAACAATGCACTTGAGAAACATAAACATTTAAAAAATGTAACATACTAGATATGAGTTACACAAAAGCAAAAGTTTACAACGGGAGGTTAATAGTATATAATTAGTCTGGTAAAGATAAGTAAAGGAAATAAAGGAAGATATAAGCAATGTGAAACAAGAACATAAGATTAAGAAGGAAATCATATAGTAGCAAAAATGTCATTAAAATAAACTACTTGACAGATAAGCTATATAAAGCAGAGTAGATATAAGTGAAGATAAAATTGGGAAATTTGTAGAATAGATCAAACAAATATCACAGAAAGAAAAGAACTAGGAAGTACAAAAAAAGTAGCAGAGGATAGAAGATTGTATCAGTCAGAAAGAGGAAAAAATAAGAAGATATTAAGAAATAAAAAAATATAAATTTCTCTAAAGAAACAAAGGACCTGGTAGCCAGCAAGGGACTCTACAAATAGAGCTACCACATGTTCCAGCAATCCCACACCTTGGTATCTACTCAAGGGACAGAAGAATTCTTAATCGGAAAAGTGCTTGCACATCAATGTTTATCGTGGCATTATTCGTAATTGCTAAAGACATGGAACCAGCCAAATGCCCACGAACAGATGGATTGAAAAAGTGTAGTACATATACTCTATGGAATACTACTCAGCCATAAAAAACAAGACTCTGGCTTTTGACAGAAAGTCAATGAACATAGAAGATATACTGCTGAGTGAAGCAAGCCAGGCTATGAAGAAAAGACATTGTATGTCCCCACTTAATACATATCGAATGTCCACACTCTATGACTGAAACGGATTGATAAAAGGATATAGAAACACAGTAAATGGTTGTGAATACTAGATATCATGTGGGAAGAGGGTGGGTGAAAGAGTAGAGTCGGAGGAAGGACATTTATAAGAAAAATAGAGAGGTAAAGTACTAATGGGACAAAGAAATGGGGTATTATCTGTTGAAGATATCTTTATAGTATTATCAACTGGAGTAGGGAGAAATGTATACATGTTGGAATATTCACTTTTCAAGCTAAATAACATGATTGAATGTATAAAGTAACTTGAAATAACAAATTAAAAAATTTAAAAATTAATTAAAAAAAAAAAGAAACAAAGGACCTAAGAGTAAAAGACCTACAGGGAACCAAAGGAGAAAGATAAGGAAAATCTAACTCATATAACATGTAAAAGAGAATACATTAATAGAAAGTAAAAAAATAAATATTTAAGAAAGAGAAGATCATATATAAAGGATCAAAATCAAATTGACAAAGTATTTTAACCATAAAAGAATCATCAGACTTTTAAAGTGCAGAAAGAAAATAACAGAATGTACAATTTATAATCAATCAATTGTCTTTCAAATGTAAAGTTATAAAATTATCTTTAAATGATTCAGCCTGGGAGCATAGTTGATACCAAACTGACTGCAGCTTCAGAATCCACATAGCCAACCATGAGTTTGGATCTGAAGAACAGGTTGAAAACACACCCTGTAAGTGCACATGTGCCCCGGATCCTGATAGGCTGCAGGACAGGGAAAAGGGGATCATGGTACTTCTCTTTCTCCTCCTTTTTTTTTCTCTCTGTCTCATGTATGTGCACAAACTTTCTATTATGAGTAGAATAAAGAAACAAATATGCATGTGCTTCTGTTCCGAACTACACAAGGCCTCTAGATTTTTGCCACAGAAAGCTTCGTGATACCAATACTTTGGGATGAAGGGTTTGAAAGAGACAAAATAGAGAATATAACAAAAGCTAAATAAAAATAAGATGATCAAATATCTTAGTAAAATAGCCTGTATTATAAGACTAAGATAAAAAGAACATGCACTCATAGTAACACAGAATGAAAAATTTAAACAATATTCACATGATGGGATTTGGGAGTTAAAAAGACCAACAAATGTAAAATAATGCTGAAGTCCTTGTCTTATTAAATTGACAAGATACATAGCATTTTTAAAGCATTATGCCAAAGAACAAAGAAAAAAACAGAAAAATTATGAAGCAAATTAAAACAGCAAATAGGTATGATAGAAATTGGTCTAAGTATATCAGTAATTATAATAAATGCAAATAAAATAAGCAGGCCAGTTAATAGACAAATATTGGACATTATTAATCAATTCATATATATAAAGTTTACCATGAAAGGTTGAAAGACATACAAAGCAACTATAAACCCAAAGAATATGACTGTGCCCATATTAAAATTAGTTAAAGTAGACATTAACACACGTAAAAACCATTATCAGGGATACCAAAGGTTACCAGGTATAAAGATAAATGTTTACATTTAAAAATTTCTAAAAATGTCAGATATGTATAAATATATGACTATTACTAATATTTTAAGATAATTTAATTCTAAAACTGTGTGAGATTTTATGAAATAAAGCTTGCTAGAATTGCAAAGATGGTGAAACCATATCTTCTTTTTAAAGATTTCAATAAAAAATAAGAAAATGGCCAACTTAATCATAGGGACAAGTCTAAGTTGAATATTATATCCCACAATTCAATCAGGAAGATTGAACCACAATAGAAGTTAGATTAAGTACATGAGACTGAACTGGTGAAATAGCATTCTGTGACTTGACTAAAATATTGCTGCTTTTCTTCTAAGCTTTATTTTCCAGTTTTAAGGATTTTTGTCCTGTCTTTAAGATATCAATAGTTTCATGTACCTACTATTTGAACAGAATACTAACCTGTTTCTAGGCTTTAAGTTTCAAGGAAATTTCCTTACCAGTTCAAAACTGCTTTTCTTGAAATTACCAGCTGAACTTGCTATCGAAAGTAGTTAGATTACTTATGAAATTGTGTGATCAATAAAATGTGGGGGGAAAGGAATTGAAGACAACTGAAGACAGCAGAGATAGTGTGATAAGAGGGTGGGAAAGGGCAGAGGGTCAGTCATGGGGTAAAAAAAATAAAATAAAAATATATATATGAAACTAGAAATGGAAAATTATTGATGATAACATGCATGATTAAGCCACCATGCAGTTTATTATAGACGGGACAAAAGGCATATTTGAGGATTGCAGTAAGCTTTATAGTCCCAGCTGGGTGCTACTTTGTTGTATGTTCATTCTAGTCCCTGAGGCTAATGCCTAGGGTCAGACTTGTGTTCATGGATATGTATATATCAGCTGCACTTGCTATTGAAAGTATTTAGATTAATTAAGATCTTTAGCGAATAAATGAAATGGGGGGAAAGCCATAGAAAGCAACCATGGATACCAGAGACAATGTGGGAGGAGGGTGGGACATGGCAGAGGGTGAAAGATAGGGAATCAAGAATAGCTAAAATAACAAAATATACAGGAAATAGGAAATGGAAAATTGTTTGTTGATGATAACATGTATGTTAATGTGCTTGATTGAGCCAATATACAGTGTATTCTGGATGGGAAATCTCATTTTGTTTGCTGTGATGATATATAGTGATTCTGGATGGAAAAATCTCATCTTGTGTTTCTGATTGGGAAATCTCATTTTGTTTGCTGTGATGATATATAGTGAATGAATGTAAATAAATAAATTTAAAGGAAAAAAACTCTCAATAAATAATCAGGAAAAAAAAGAATTTATCATGTTCATGATGTAATTAACAACCTGAGAATGGACATCAGAATATTGTGTAATGGATATTGATTAATGTATGTGTGTAGCTAGCTAGCTAGATTATACATAGACAGGAGTCTTTCAATAATTAGAAAGTATATTTTTTTCTCAAGTACACATAGAACATAAAACATTGAACATGTCCTAGGCTATACCATAAAGAAAAACTCAATAAATTCCAAAAATAAACCGTATCATACAAATTTCAAATTTCATTTCAATTACATTAGAAATTAAGAAGAAATCAGGCCCAGCAGATGGTGTAATTGTTATGTTGCTGGATGGACTTCCACATGGCCAACCATGGTTCAAGTGTCAGACCCAGAGGCTTGAAACATTCTGAGCATGCACATGTGTGCATGTGTGCCCAAGATACCAAGAGGAGAATGGAGAAGAGATTGCAGCACAGCCATCCCCACTGGGCAGTGGGGAGATTTCTTGCTTCTGTCTCTCAAAGAGAGCACACGTGCCTTATTGCAAGACTCACACGGGCCTTATTGCAAAACAAAAAAAAAAAAAAAAAAAAAAAAAAAGAAAAGAAAAGAAAAGAAAAAAAGAAGGAAATTAAGAAAAAAATATACTCACCCATATTTTGACATTAAAAGCGTGATGCTGCTGGGTCAGCAGGTGGTACCGTGGTTCAAGTCCTGGACCTGGTAGCTTGCTTTCTCACTTTCTCTCTCTCTCTGTTTCCCTCTATGGTCAAATTAAAAAATAATAATTATAATAAATAAAATTTAGAATGCATACATTTTACTTATTTTTAGGTTAACAAAGAAGACAGAAATTTAGAAATACACTTAGAATTGAAAAATGCTTCAACACTGGTACATTAGGTGACTATTTTATGAATTAGAAAAAGAACAGTATAAATTAAAAAAGGGTGTGAAGAAAAGATGATAAAAATAAGAGCAAAAATTATTAAAAAATAAATAATGCAATAGAAAAGAATGATCAACAGATTTCTGGTGAAGTTAACCAAGAAACAACAGAAGACTAACTTCAAACAGGAAATGCCATTGCAGATACAGTACACATTTTATATGAAAAAAATTAATATTCACAACTGTGTAATAAAAATATTGAAACTTAGATAAAATGGACAGATTTATAGAAAAATGCAACTTACTTAAATTGAAACAGTAATACTTTTTAAAATGTTTGAATTCTCCTACATTCATTAAAGAAGTTAAAGTTTTAATATATTTCCACAAAGAAAACACTAGGATCACATGGTTTTAGAGTTGAATTATATCAAATTTAATAGGAACAGATCATCTCAATTTTATTTTATTTATTTTTTTACATTTAATCATTGTACATCTTTACAAGGTACAATATGGTTTTTCAAAGCATGCATGTAGTGCATGTCAATCAAGTTGGAGTTATTACCATATACATCATCTTCAACAGATAACTTTCCATTTTGATCGGTAATTTTTTTTTTCCATAAGCTCCTTCATTCCACCTCTCATACCCTCATATACAGGCTCTGGTATCTACACTAGCTGTCCCTGCTTTATATCTTCCAATCTTTCAGTTTCTGTCATAAAGTGCAGACATTTGGTTTGTATTGACTGGGAACATACAATACCTGTCTTTCATAGCCTGGTTTGCTTCACTTAGTATTAAATGTTCCATATTAATCCACTTTGTGTCAAATGACTGGGTCTCATTGGTTTTTATGGTTCAATAGGGTTCCATAATGCATATGTGAGATAAAGGTCCAATTTTACTGTTTTTTTCCTGTGGATATTTGGTATTTCTGCCACCATTTGTTGAAGAGACTATCCTTTCTCCTTTGTGTACTCCTGGTAACTTTGTTGAAGCTTATTTTGGCCATATATGCATGGATTTATTTCTTGATTCTATTCCAATGTTCTATATGTCCATGTTTATGACAGTATCATAGTGTTTTAATTATTGTTAAACTTGTAATGTATTTGGAAGTCAGGATGTATTTCAGTATTTTTTCTTTTCCAACATCACTTTGGCTATTGTGGAAATTTGTGGTTCCATATGAGCTTCAGTATTGTGTTCACTCTTTATGTGACATTTCCAATGGTATTTTGAAAGGAGAGCATGAAATTCAATTGCTTTAGGTAAGGCCATTTAAGCTATACTGACTCTTCCAATCCATGAATATGGGATGATGTTTTTTCCTGATAATTTGTATATCATTTCTTCCATCAATTTTTATAATGTTCAGTGCATAAATATTTTGCCTCCTTGGTTATATTTCTTACTAAGTTTATTATTGTTTTTGATGCTATTGCAGATGAAATTGCCTTTAAATATTTTTTCATTTGTTCTTTGTTACCATATAGAAACACAACTGATTTTGCATGCTAATTTTATATCCTACAACTTTACTGAATTCATTTATTATTTCTAACAGCTGTGTGTGTGTGTGTGTGTGTGTGTGTGTGGTCTTTAGAATTTTCTATATATAGGATCATGTCATCTGTGAACAGATCATTTTCCTTCATTTATGATTGAATAAGTTTTATTTATTTTTCTTGGCCTAATTGTCTTTAGAGGATTTCCAGTATTACATTGAATAAAAGTGATGAATGTGTACATCTTTGTCTTATTTTCCATCTAAGGGGAAAGGCTTCAGTTTCTCAGTATTGAGGATGATATTAGCTATGGACTTCTTACATGTGGCCTTTAGTATGGCCTTCTATACTTAGTTCATTGAGCATTTTGTCATGAAAAAGCATTGAGTTTGGTCAAATACTTCTTCTGCATCTATTGAAATGATTGTGTAATTTTTATCCTTCATTCTGTTAAGGTGATATATCACATTTATTGATTTTCATAAGTTTAACAGTCCTTGCACCTAAGGGATAATCCCACTGGATCTCATTGTATGATCTATTTAATGTGTCATTGAATTCAGTTTGCTAGTATTTTATCGAAGATGTGTACATCTATGTTCACCAGAGATACTGACATGTAATTTCCTTTTCTTTTTTTACAATGCTTTAAAAAGTTTACTTTTATATTTTTTCCATAAGTGATAGATTCAGAGAGAGGCAGAGAGAGACCAGGAGACAGTGCCCACTACAAGGTATTGACACTGCAATCCTCTCTCAGCTTCAGTCAGTCCTAAAACAGAGGCAATATTTTAGTCAGCATAGTCAGGAAGGCCACCAACCACAACCCAGAATCTTTTTATGAAGACCAGCCTCATAGAGTGCTGCATTTCACCACTGTGCCACCATTCAAGTCCACATAAAATGAGTTTGGAATTGTTACTTCCTCCTCAAATTTTTGAAGAGTTTAGAGGACTGGCATTAATTCTTTAACTGTTTGGTAGAGTTAACCATTGGAATGCTCCTTGAAGCTTTCCTTTGTTGGGGGATTTTTTGATTACTGATTTAATTTCCCTATTGTTTGTTTAAATTTCTATTTCTCCATGATTCAGTCTTCGAAGGTTGTATATTTCTAGAAACGTTTCCATTTCTTTTAGGTTTTACAATTTCTCAACACATAATTGTTCACAGTAGTCTCTTCTAGCCCTTCATTTTTCTATAGCAGCACTTGGAGTGCCCCCTGGTGCATTTCAAATTTGACTTATTTGAGTATTCTTTCCTTTTTTCTTAGTCTAGCTAAGGATGTCTATCTTCCATTTATCTTCTCAAAAATTAAGTATTTTCCATTTATAATTTGTTATCCAATTTGTGGACAAATATTTTTGTGGCAATCTCCTATGATCCTTTTTATTTCTGTGACATCAATTGTATATTTCCTCTTTCATTTCTTATTTTATTACTTTGAGTCTGTCTTTCTCTTATGTAATTTAGTGAAAGGTTTGAAAATTGTGTTTATCTTTTCAATAAAGCAACTCTTGGTTTCATTTTCCTTTTATTGGTTTGTTTTCATTTTATTTCGCCGTCTTTGTTTGTTTGTTTGTTTCTGCTTTTACATCTATTATTTCTTCCTTCTGATACTTTGGGATTAATTTATTCTCTTTCTTGTTCCTGATTTATTTTCTGTTTTTTTTCTTCTTCTTCTTTTTTTGAAAGAGTTTTTGCTAAAGGGCAAGTGTGCTTGCCAGAGAGACAGAGAGAGACAGAAACACAGAAGGAAAATAAATTACCCCTCAGGGGGGGATGGCCATGCCACAAAACCTCGTCCATTCTCCTCTCAGGATTTTGGGCACGCACGCACACATGCCCTGCATGAGTTTTAAACTGCTGGGTCCAGGACTCGAACTGCAGTTGACTATGTGGGAGTCCAGCGATGTAACTATTATGCCATCTGTTTGTACCAGGTTTTCCTCTTTTTTAATTTAGATTATTTTTTTCTAATAAAAAAATTGTATTTACTTAGAAGCATTCAGAATGTCAACAAAACAGCTGCTGCAATTTTTTTTTCTGCAGTTACAGACTGGTATTCATTTAACAGAACAACAATTATTCCATATAAGCTACATCAGAGACACTGAAGATGAATAAACTACCATCCTCATATATAATTAATTTGTGCTGTATACCGACAAGAACCTGCTTTAAATACCCATACCAATTTACAATCCCTATACTGTACCAGGCAAGGTTAGTGGTTATTGAAAATACTACCAGGACAGGGTTATCTAAAGATACATTCGGTAGTGTGTAACTAAACAAAAAAAGACACCATACAGTTTAAAAACAAATCTTAGACAGCCATATGTTTCAATTTTTTTTCTTTAAAAGGAGTTGTGCATAGGGAGGTTAAATGCTTTATAGACAAGGAATTAAAAACTGTGCTAGAACCAACTTATTCATCATCATCTTCTTTATCTTCATCCTCTTCATCTTCCTCTTCTTCCTCATCTTCTTCATCTTCCTCGTCTTCCTACTCCTTCTTTTTCTTGCTCTTTTCAGCGTTGACAACTCCCTTTTTTGCTGCATCAGGCTTTCCTTTAGCTCGGTATGCAGCAATATCCTTTTCATGTTTTTCCTTCAGCTTAGCGGCTTTCTTTCCATAAGGCTGTTTACCATCACCAGCAGTGTTATTCCACATCTCTCCATTTCTTTGCAACATCACCAATGGATAGGCCAGGATGTTCTCCTTTGATTTTTGGGTGATATTCAGAACAGAACAAGGAAAAGGCCAAAGGAGGCCTACTGGGTGCATTGGGATCCTTAAACTTCTTTTTTGTTTCCCCTTTAGGAGGGATATAGGTTTTCATTTCTCTTTCATAACAAGTCTTGTCCACTTTGACCATATCTTTAAACTTTCCTTTCTCTTTAGCAGACAGTCTTCTACCTCTCAGAGCATTTCTTAGACAACTCTTGAGACGTTGACTGAAGCATCTGGGTGCTTTTTCTTGTGTTCCTCCTGGCAAGTTTGCACAAAGAATACACATTATGACCTTTTGCCGATAGGCTTCTTAGGATCTCCTTTGGCCCTGTTTAGTTATGTTTTCTCCATGAGGCACAGAGTCGCCCAGTGCCCGTCCGGTTCTAACTTGCCCTGGCGCTGTCTCTATGGAGCTCAATGTACTACAATAATTGAGAGAATGGAAGCCAGACACTCTTAATGTAGATTTTTGTTGTTGTTGTTTTATTTTCCGCTATAGGACACCTGCACTCGCCGGAAAGACAGACGACAGAGACAGAGAGATAGGAAGTGAGAAATCACCCCAGGGGGGATGGCCAGGCTGCAATCCCTTCTCCTCCATTCTCCTCTTGGGATCTTGGGCACGCATGCACACACACCTGGCATGAGTTTAAGCCGCCAGGTCCGGGACTTGAACCACAGTCGACTACATGGGAGTCCAGCGACATAGTCATTACACTAACTGCTGGTCCCATCTAATGTAGATGTTTTTAGCAGGGTTTACATGTGGGTTCATGAATGGACCTGGTTGAGGATCTGTACCTCCACAAAATTTCTATTTTCTTCTGCCAGCTTCCCTGTGATGCCAATTCACAACTTCATTTTATGTTAATTACTCTATGGTAGGATTCCTGGATCATACTACTTCCATGCATTCAAATCTCAAACCAATTAGAGTGCAGGCCTGTGATTTCTATATGTTCAATTATCGTCAGATTGACTTAGTCATACTTTCGTTTTCCTTTACTCTGTAAACAGACTGGTATTTTCTACCATTTAACCAAGGGTGTAATTTCCTGATGCCTTTATCCTTATGTAAGTGTATTAATTCTAAATTGCCACTATGAACTTAATGACTCCAGTGATCCTCACCCTTCAAATACAGCCTCACTACTCCTTTAAATTAAGACAAATTCACCAAAACAAGTTATTGTTTTTGATTTCTAATTTCTCTCTTCATTTCATTCCCTGGAGTTTTCAGTAATGTTATCTTGAGTTCAAATATTCATTTGAAAAGATATTTCATTTTAACCTTCATACTTTGGTGGATTTAGGTTTGGATTTCTGTTTAGCTGGAATGTTTTAATGAAATCTAGTCTGTCATATTACTAGAAGTGAAAATCTGTATTCTCTTTTATTGATTCATCTAAGTCCACCTACCTTATTTCCATCAAGCATAGATTGGCAGATACAATGTTTTCACTAAAGAGTATTTAACAGGCACTATCTATGTAATTATTTTTAAAATGGTTATAGATACCAGATACAATGTGGAAAGAGGATGGGTGAAGGAGGAGCATCTGAGGAAAGACATTAAGGAGAAAAACAGAGAAACAATGCATTTATGAGACAAAAAAATGGGTTATTATCTGGGAACGGAACCAGCAGTTGGCGAAATGGCTATGTCGCTGGACTCCCACGTGGTCGACCGCGGTTCGCGTCCTGGACCTGGTGGCTTAAAACTCACGCCGGGTACATGTGCGTGTGTGCCCAAGATCCCGAGAGGAGAATGGAGGAGAAGGGATTGCGTCGTGACCATCCCCCCTGGGGGGTGATTTCTCGCTTTCTGTCTCTATGTCTCTCTCTGTCTATCTGGCAAGCGCACGCGCCCTATAGAGAAAAACCTCTCCCCCCCAAAAAAATGGGTTATTATCTGTTGAAGATAATGTGTATAGTATTCTCGACTGGACTGGTGAGAAACGTATTCATGTTGGAATATTCACTTTGCAAGCTTAGTGACATATGTGATTGAATGCATAAAAGAAATTGAAATAAAAATCTAAAAAAATTAGAAAGCATCTAATACTCTAAATATGTATTGTAAATATTCTTTAAATGAAATTTAAAAATAGATATTAAAATCAGTGGAAAATACCAGCATTTTTAATCCATAACCATATTATGAGTGGTAGTTATCATCTGATCTATTTCTTGCCTTACTGATATATTCTAGGTTTTTCTCACATATATTATTTGCAGGTTCTGCCTCTGGCACAGCTACAAACAGAAGCCCATTGAGATTTTCGATGCTATGACTGTGAATTAAATTACTTTGTCATCTTGACCAGAAAGTAAACAATAAATTCAGTGACAGTTAAGAAAACCCAAAACTTGACAGATAGCACAACCCACTCTCCCACTCACCACATAGAGATTGTAGAAGCCTGCCTCAGAGGTCTTAAATGTCAAAACTTCCCACTCTGGATCTGGAAGGGAAACAGCTGCTTGACCTTGAATATGGCAGTAGTGCAGCCATAAGGACAGTGTTCTGCCATTTATGGTGTTATATTGTCTTGTGTATTTAGAGAAGCTCCTCTGAGAGTTTCTAAAACAATGAAAATTTGCCTGTGCTAATAACAACACAAAATGAACTGAAGCTAATGTTTGGCTCATTTTTTCCCTTTAATTATTTAAGTTGACTAGCTGAATGAACTGCTTCTGAAGCCAGAACAAGTTGATAATTTTTCTTTTGTGTTTTCGTGCCTCATCCTGGTAGTCCACGGTGTCTTGTTCCTGCTCTGAGTGTTTACAACCATTTTCCTTATGTCTCTTCCCACATCAATATGTTGATAGAATGACAGCTGGCTGAGGTGTAGTTTATGAGTTTACAATAAGAAATTGTCTCTTCTCATAGACCTGACACAGTCTTGTGTAGATTGATATTAAATAAACAAAAAGTGTTTTTTAAAGTACAACCAAATAGAACAATTCTGTAGTATTTATCCTTGGATATGGAGTCTAATATGTGGCTTATAAATCTTATGTAAATCGTAGCTTTTCCTGCATAAAATGTGACCTCTACAATACTGACATCCAAGAAGTCAGAATAATCTATTATTTTTAACGTACTGAATTTTGAAATTAAAAATACCTCTCATATATCTCATTTAATGTTCTTGTATTTGTAAGCAATGGAAAAGACAATCTAATTGTATTAAAGTTCTCTAGCACAAAGCATTCAATAGCTTCATGCCCCACTAATCTATTGCACATTTTCCAACAAAGCTGGCCTATGCATTTCTTTTATCAATTACATAATTATTCATCTTATCCTTATATTCGTCTGTTAGCTCTTGGTGCCCTTTACTATTCTATGATATCTAGCCTTTCTTGGAGATAGTGTATGTTCAATTAGTGTTGAATTGACATGATTATCCTTGCTTAAAATTCTACATTAGACATTATTTTTGTTTCATAGAAAGTAAAATTGCCACACATTACTTCCATAGAAATCTAATTAACTCTAATTTCATCTCTTATATTCTTATTCCTTCACTTTTTTTTTTTTAATCAAAATAAGCTTGAAACTTTAGTCAGTTCTCAAGCCTAGTCCTATGGGATGTATACCTGGAACTGACCTCTGATTTAATCCAGGCCAGAGTGTCTTGTACTAGCTCCCTTACTTATAAAGTGAGAGAATGAATATGAATGTTCAAGGGCAAGATGCATTAATATCCTAATGCAATTAATTTATACATGGCTACATTAAGCCAGCAAGCTGGCATGGAGTCAGAATTTCTTTATGCCGCTCAGAACAGTTCAAGGTTGCCACAGGGGAATGAACTCTCTCCTCCACTGGAAAACAAATGACGGGAAGTGGGAGTTGGGTTTATCTTTTTGAAAGAGTTGATAGAATTCTAATCCTAATAAATGCTTCTTATTCCTTCACTTTTTTTTTTTTAATCAAAATAAGCTTGAAACTTTAGTCAGTTCTGAAGCCTAGTCCTATGGGATGTATACCTGGAACTGACCTCTGATTTAATCCAGGCCAGAGTGTCTTGTACTAGCTCCCTTACTTATAAAGTGAGAGAATGAATATGAATGTTCAAGGGCAAGATGCATTAATATCCTAATGCAATTAATTTATACATGGCTACATTAAGCCAGCAAGCTGGCATGGAGTCAGAATTTCTTTATGCCGCTCAGAACAGTTCAAGGTTGCCACAGGGGAATGAACTCTCTCCTCCACTGGAAAACAAATGACGGGAAGTGGGAGTTGGGTTTATCTTTTTGAAAGAGTTGATAGAATTCTAATCCTAATAAATGCAATATCATTGACAATTATATGGCCTTAGATGGGTCCATAGAAGTTGCAATTCCTATGGATAAAGTGCAATAGTATCTCTGTGCAGCAATAATAGATCAGTTAATTTGTTTTAATTTTTACTAAGCAACTTATATCATGTGTGTTGATATTACTGCTACCCTTGTGATATGTCTTTGTCTTAGCTGCTCTGTATAATATAGAAGCATGATTATTGACATATAAATGGTATTTTTGTACGGAAGCCCCATAACATATGCAAATAAATGGGTCCTTCTAATATTTTAAACCCCATTGTAGGAGTTTATTTTCCAAAATCGCACATTATTTTTCTAAATAATACCTGTACTTTGTTTTAACTTTCTATTTTCTACAGTGTCCTAATGATTGCTCCATTGCACTTGAATAATGATATGACCTTTAGGAAGTTATTTAATATTTTATGAATCTCTTTAATCTGTAAAGTTGAAATAATGACATGTTATCTAAGGGTTAAACATGGGTTTTGAGTTTTAGGGAAAGGATATTAAAATTTCATAGAAAAGGTTCTACTGCCAAATTCCACAAAGAGAATATGGACTCTTAAAAGTATTTCCAGGAGAGTAATTAAATGGTAGAAGGTGATGGCCATGGGGATGGAGGGGAGGGGGCAGATTCAACACAGAACACTTGGGATAAAGGGAGGAGGAATCTAGGATCACTGCCACATAATTGACTAGGGCCACTTAATTATTCAACCTGACTGGGTGGTTCTATCATTAACTAATATAGAGAACATGGACAGAAAAACTATGAGTTCAATTTTTTTGTCAATATCTGTATATGTTGGGCTCTAAGTCCTTTATGGGGATTATTTCATTTAATGCATATCACCATCTTAGGAAGTTAGTGACATAATTATCCTTGTTTTCAAATGAGGAAACTGGGACCAGCAGATGGTATAATGGTTATATCACTGGACTCCCATGTAGTCGACTGGACCCAGCAGGTTGAAACTCATGCCAGGTGTATATGTATGCATGCCTCAAATCCAGAGAGGAGAGGAGAAGGGATTGCAGTGTGGCCATCCTCCCTGGGGAGGGAGGGGGTATTTCTCACTTTCTGTCTCTCTGTCTCTCTGGTGAGTGCAAGTGCGCTATAGCAAAAATCTCTCTCAAAGAAAAAAAAATGGGGGCTAGCAGATGGTGCAGCGATTGAGTTGCTGGACTCTCACATGGCTGACCATGGCTTGAGTCCCGGATCCAGTGGATTGAAAATCATACTGGGAATGTGTACATGCATGCCCAAGATACCAGAAGAGAATGGAACAGAAGGGATTAAGGCATGGCTGTCCCCATGGGGGTTGATTTCTCACTTTCCCTCTCATTGTCTCTGCCTCTCTCTCTCTCAGGTGAGTGAACATACCCTAAAGCAAAATCCTATTAAACACACACACACACAGCTAAGTAAGGAAACTGACACTTAAAAAAGTTAAATAACTTACCTACATCAACTGAGTCATATAGCCAAGCACAAAACTATATTTGCCAAATTTCAGAACAAATGTTCTTAACTATTATTTTCAGTCCAGCATGCCCTTCCTTACTCGATGAATATTGCTATTGTTTACTTTTAAATGCATCTAAATTTCCTAATATAAAACTAGCACAGGAGACCAGCAGTTAGAATAATGGCTATGTCGCTGGGCTCCCATGTAGTTGACCACAGTTCGAGTCCCAGACCCAGTGGCTTGAATTCACACTGGATGTATGTGCATGCGTGCCCAAAATCCTGATACGAGAATGGAGGAGAAGGAATTGAGGCATGGCCATCCCCCCTGGGGAGTGATTTCTTGCTTTCTGTCTCTCTGTCTCTCTCAGTCTTTCTGGCAAGTGCATGCTCCCTATAGCAAAAAACTCTCAAAAAAAAAAAAAAGAAAGAAAGAAAAGTAAAAAAAGAAATGTTCTAAGATTGTGATTGTAAAAATAGAGAAACATTAAATTCTATTTTGTTTACTGAATATATCTGAATTATGGTATTCAGATGAACAAAAACTAAATTTTCTCTTTGATGGAACCTCCATTGGCACTCAATAATAGTAAAACTATTCAAGCTGACTCAGGATAAACTAAGTCACTTACAGCTCACAACTTGGTTTCTTTTGCATAGTTAGTCTAAGAGTTATCTTCTCTCTATTTTCTTTCCCTTCTCCTATAAGGATGGTACTATTTTTTGTTTGTCTTGAAATCAGGGGAACTTGAAACTTTTGTGAACTCTGGGTCACAAAAATCAGTAGTGTACATTGTCTTCTTCTGAGATGTATCCCATGTCCTGTTGATCACATTGCATTATGCTCTCTACTGCTGATGATTGTGATCCTGCCATGATCTCCAGTTACTGAACCTTTGGGATCCAGGGAACTTTAGTGTTTTTAGTTCAGGCTGTGGGGCAAGCCCAAATACATTAGCCTAAGTCCAGCACTCAGCCAGTGCTGCTCTTTCATCTGGCCCTTTCCAGCACTTCTGTCAGCAGCTCCTCTGGCTGTCAGGTTCTTTAGCTTATGTTGGGTAACCACTATTTTCTTAATTTTTTGGCCATTCTAAATAGCTTTATTTGTCAATAGCTACACAATGAAATCTAAAGTTATTGTTTCATTAAATAATTGAAATTCTTTTTTTTTTTTTTGGAGAGGCTTTTGCTATAGGGCATGTGCACTTGCCAGAAAGACAGAAGGTGAGAAAGCACCCCTGATGGGGATGGCCATGCTGCAATCCATTCTCCTCTCGGGATCTTGGGCACCCATGCGCCTGGCGTGAGTTTAAGCTACCAGGTTAGGGATTCAAATCATGGTTGACTTTATGGGAGTCCAGTGACATAGCCATTATGCTGGTCCCTAAGTAATCAAAATTCTAAAAGTAGATTTCAACACTAAGATATAGAAAATGATGTAAGCATTCTTTGATTAAACATATTTAATATATTAATAGGTTTAACATCTAAAACTACTTTTTAATTTATTTTACATTTATTCACTGTATATCATTATAGCATACAAAATGAATTTTCCCCATCCAGAACTACTTTAAACATGGTAAATACCTCGCATAAGTGTAGCATATAAATCGAAAGATATTATGCTTTAACCTCCTGTTCCTTTCCACTAGCTCTGGTGGAACTTGTCTTTCTTCTAATATTTTAAGCACTGTCCTTAGATCATAGAATTGTTAGGTCGTTGGGAAAGTCATAACACATTTTTGCATAGAAAAATACATCTTGACTTGCCTGACGACTTAATTCAAAAAAATGCTTTACAGAAAAAATAAGGTAGAAAAAAAGAGGATTCTATTATTAAAAAAGGGATAATAGAATAAAATCTGTTGAAGCCAAGGAAAGAAACTATACTTAAAGACCAGACAGGCTTATATTCTTTCCTTTTTAAAGTTGCTAATCGTAAGAAGCAGTAACTTTCATCTCTAGTATCTTTCTGCTCTCAAGTCTTCAGTTAGTGGAACTCATAATAGTTTAAATTATGGACTTAGTTTGTTTCATTTTGTTTTTCTGTATTTCATTTATTTCTACTCTAATCTTTATTTCATTCTATTTGGTAACTTTGGACTTAATTTTTCTTTTTTTTTCTCTGTTTTCTTCTAAGTTCCTTGAGTAGCATTAGTTTTGTTTCTGTTTGTTTGTTTCTTTGTTTGTTTGTTTTTCTATGTGGTGAGTCTACTCACTAGAGAAAGACATACAGAAGGAGGGAAAGTAAGAAAGCACTCCTTATGGGGGATGGCTATACCACAATCCCATCTCTTCCATTCTCCTGTTGGAATTTTAGGCATGCCCACATATGCACCCAGCATGTTTTTCAAGCTGTTGGGTCCAGGATTCAAACTGGACTCAGTTAGCCATGTAGGATCCAACACCACTATGCCATCAGCTGACTCATAACATTAGTTTATTTGACCTATTTCTTGTTTTAATGTAAGAATTTATCACAATAAATCTCTTGCTTAGTACCTACTTTTGCTGTATCCCATTAGTTTTGGTATGCTGAATTATCCCAGCCTCTGAGGGTGAAAAATTCCAAGTTGACCAAAGTGACCAAGAGAGCAAATGTCATAAAGTACATTAGCAAAGATATTTTACTATAAAGTGAGGAGACTATTAGACACTGGAGGATACTGATATTACTAAGTGACAATTGCAGGAATTCTAAAACAGAAGCTGGCCAAAATAACAAATAGGACGATATACCCCTAATCTTAGCTAATCTGGGTGATGAACACCCATACATGCACCTGCCATGCTCAAGGAGGTCCCAAGATATGAACACAAAACGTTTTCCGTGTGGATCCAGCTGCATAACCACTCTGCCACCATCTGGTCCAACACAGAGTAAAGTATAGCTGAATCAATAACTAAATCATATCATATGACACATTTTTGTAGTTTCTGTAAGACATACATTCTTGCTCAATCTTTTATTTGGTATTTTAATAGTATTAATAAAAAAAGAAGCAAACCACAGAATAAAATTTTCATTGGCTGTTACCATAGCCAATCATTTCTGCCTGAGGAAGTGCCATATCATGGTAAGGTGGTTCTATTTCAATCAATTATCAAAACTCTGTATATTTCCCACCCTTCTCTACTTCAGGTAGGGGCATAGAACTGTATAGACAAATGGCAAAATTAATAAACCTCGCAGGAGGACCACTGGAACTACTGTAGAAAATATCTGGACGCTATTATGATATTTAATACTGTTTAAGTTATGATAAATGGAGGCCAGCTGGTGGCAGAGTAGTTAAAGTGTTGGACTCCCACATGGCTGACTACGGTTCAAGTGCTGGAACTAGTAGCTTGCTTTCTCACTTTTCCTCTCTCTCTCTCTCATGAATGCACATGTCCTATAGCAAATTAAAAAGTGATAATGATAAATAAAGTCAAATAAATAATTGTTTAAAAATAAGTTATAGTAAAAGTACAGAAGGAAAAATTGTTTAACTGGTTTATATTTCTTTATTTTTGAAATTTTCTATCTCATTGTTTATCTCATTAATTAGTTCAAAGGGGCCAGAATTAGGTCTATATCAAAGAAGGGACACTTTTCTGAATTTGGTAAAAATAAAAGAGTTATTAACATTCAGAGAAGTACAAAAAAATATGTAAGTGTAAAAAATTTTAAAGAAATAAAACAATAGTTATTTGCCTATAAAAACCCTATTATGGAAACCATAATTTACAAACAATATACTTGCCTCAATAATAATAGCCTTATTGTATTGGAAAATTATAAATGCAAAAAAGAACCTTGTTTTTTTTTATAACTATTTGATTATGTCCTTTAACAGATAGCATTTCTTCCTCTCTGTAGAATGGCAATGATCAGTACATTATGAATTATTAGAGGACAAGATGACCAGACTGACCTCTGTTCTAGAAAACCAACTAAGCCATATCTGGAAAATACAAACTAGTAATTATGTCACTTATTATAGTCATTTGCAATCCAAAATTAAGCTGTCTTATTGTTTCAGCCCTTGTTATACTAAATGCCATTTGTTCCTGAAACAGATGGGCCCTAGCTAATTAAGAAAACTGCTCCGGTTCATTAAAGAAATAGCAAACAACCAAATGAAGTGTCAGTTCTTAGGGTCAGTCAGTGTACGAAGCTTGATCACATTACTCATTTGTTCTATCTTCCTCTGAAAGATTGACTCAGCCTAATGATTTACCATATATTACTTTTAACAACTGTAATTGCAAACACCACAGCATACTAAAAGGATTACTTATGTGCAGTATTATTTTGGGGGTCGATATTTCTTAAGCATATTTAAGATGCTCTGAAAAACCATCCACATGGGCTTGATACCCAACTCAAGCCCAAAGACTACCCTGAGTACATTGGGCATGTGTGTGCCCAAGATCTGAGGTTGACTGAAGCCTGGGGGTGGATCATGGTATCATCTCCTCCATTCTTTCTCTGTCTCTCTCACTCATGGAATAAACAAACAAACAAAGCAAACAAAGCTGTGTGTGTATGTGTGTGTGTATGTGTGTACTTTTAGAGCACATATAGCATTGTCCTACTACTCTCAGTAATGTGGCTTTTCAAACATTTCAATGCTAGTATATATGGCCCTGCTTTGTTTCTGATGGGTACATAATACCCTATAGCATAAATGGATATAATTAATGTATATAAGTTGGTCATCCATTCCTTAAATAACAATCAACTAAGTTTTCCTGATTTTACAAACAATGTAACCAATACAATTTTTTGTGCATGCCTCCTTATGCATAGGCATGAATGTTAACCTAAAATGGATACCAACAAGGTTAAATTACTATATCAGATGTTATGTAAGCCTTAAATTGTGATAAATTCTGTCAAAGAACCCCCAAAATGCCTTACCAATTTATTCACCTTCCATCCATTTCTCACAGACTCATTAATACGCCATTTCAAATCAACAAACTATTTTTATTTTTGCCAGTAATATAGATACCTGTGATTGCTAGAGAGGGTAAATATATTTTTTAAATTACGTGTATCAAATTTGTATTTTTCTCTGGGAATTCCTAGAATAAATTCTCTGCTATGTTTTTCATAAAACTTGCATTATATCTTCATTAAATTTGTATGAGTTGGTTTTTTATGTGTTTGGTACTTACCATTGGCCATGTATGTTGCACAAATTTTGTCTTTCTTAGCTCATTTTATGTTTCTTTTTTTATAGAGAAGTTGGGAGTTGTAATGTATCAAATATATAGACTCAATGGAATATTTTCTTAGAAGAATTTCTCTACCATACATTATAAAATATTATTATGTATTTTATTCTCATAGTTATTTGCTTTGTCTTCATCTTGAATCAATCTCTTATTCAATTTATGTTATGTTTGTGAGTATAATGCTATAAGGATTGACAATACAAAATGAGTGGGAAATTACTCTGTAATAATTTATTTAATAACCCATTCTTTCCCCAGAGATTTCAGATACCATATTATCACATATTAAATTTCTGAGATTTTATATTCTCTTCCTTTAGTCTACTTGTCTAGTCCTGTGCCAGTACCACAAAGTATGAAGTAATATGCTTTATCATATGTTTTAATAAAAGTTCAAATTTACTCCTCTTTTCAAACATTGTTTTTCTGATTCAAGAACATCTATTTTTCTATAAAGCATTTAAAGTCAGTTTGTCAGATGGGAAATTTTATTCTGATTACACTGAAATAGATTAATAGAAATAATAGATTAATTTGGAGATCTTTGTCATCTTTACAGTTTTTTATTTTCTTGTCCATTTTAATTATATCTCCTTATTTATTTATTATTTAGAGAGATTTTTGCTATTGGGTACATGTGTTCGCCAGAGAGACAGAGAGACAGAAAGTGAGAAATCACCTCCCCATGGCAGATGGCCATGCTGTAATACACTCTCCTCCATTCTCCTTTAATCCCTTCTCCTCCATTCTCTTCTCTGGATCTTGGGCATGCGCACACATATGCCCTGCTTGAGTTTCAAGTTGTAGGATCCAGGACTCGAACTGTGGTCAGCCACGTGGAGTACAGCGATGTAACTATTTACCATCTGCTTGTCCCATGTCTCTTCATTCATTGGAGTTCTCTTTTATGTTCAACAGAATTTCCTGGTTTAATTTTTCAGCTTTTCTCAAAAGGAACTTTAGTTTTTTTCTTATTGGATTTATTTCCAAGTACTTTTTAGTTATCATCAAAAGTTAGGGGAACCAGCAGTTAGCGTAATGGCTATGTCGCTGGACTCCCACGTAGTCGACCGCGGTTCGTGTCCCGGACCCGGTGGCTTAAAACTCACGCCGGGCGCGTGTGCATGCGTGCCCAAGATCCCGAGAGGAGAATGGAGGAGAAGGGATTGCGGCGTGACCATCCCCCCTGGGGGGTGATTTCTCGCTTTCTGTCTCTCTGTCTCTCTGTCTGTCTGGCGAGCGCACGCGCCCTACAGTGAAAAATCTCTCCAAAAAAAAAAAAAAGTTAGTAGACATGTTTTGGTGTGTGTGTCTGTATGTAATATTTTCTAATTTGTATGTAATATTTTATAATCAATTATTGCTGATATATAGAAAAGCTTTTTTAAATTTTTTTCTGTTTTTCTTGCTCTTACCTTGAATAACATTTTATTGATTTCTCTTATTAGCTCTAATAATTTGTTATCTAATTCTCATTGAACTTCTGTGTTGATGAGGCTGCTGCCTACAATAATGCTAACTTTATCATTTCTTTTCTAATGTCCATCACTCATATCTTATTTTGGAATTTTTATTTGGGTAAAGGTATTTAGAGCAAAAATTTAGTGTGTAATCCATTCGACTCTACTCAATAATAAGTAGAAATTGTATTATTTAAATTCTAGTTAAGGTATAGACTGTCAAAAGATATTTTCCTTCTCACCTTAATGAATATTGTGGTAGTACACAAAGTTATAATTTTTAAAAAGTCTACCTTAGGAATGAGAATATAGTAATGAACTAAATCCTATATTTCTAGCTCTTTCTAGGTGATAATAGAACTTTTGGTATTCTTATCCCTGACAGAGTGGAAAGAAGAAGAAAATTTACTATATGGGTATAAGAAAAAAAAAGAAAAACTTTTCTAAGATTTTAATAAATATTTAGTAACTACGTGTAGGCTGAAATTGCAAAATAAAAATGCTGGGGCCAGCAGGTGGCATGGTGGTTAAGGCACCGGATTCCCACATGGCCCACTGTTGTTCAAGTCCTAGACCTAGCAGCTTGCTTTCTCACTTTTCCTCTCTCTCTCTCTCTCTCTCTCTCTCTCTCTCTCTATCTGGTGAACAATAATAACAATAATAAATAAAGTTAAATAAATAATTCTAAAAGAAACAAGAATTCTGAAAGTTCCCTGTCACAGAGAAAGTTTGCATTTACCTTTCACCTCCTTCTTGTGGGCATTCAATGAGATCACAACAATCTAAGAAAGATTGGGTGGAGGCAAGATAGTTGAGAGATTCTGAACTGAAGTACACATGTCGTAGGCACCGAAAGACAAAGCCTGATGATAATAGAAGTGACCCGGGATCAAGGTCTCTGCAGTGGCAATCCAAAGGCTGGGGGCAAAACTGCATGGAAGAAAGATAACTCTCCCAAGGAGCAGACATCCAGGGGCAAAGCTGCAAAGCAAAGAAAATTCTAAGGCAATACAATCCTTAGAAACCCAGCTGTAAAGCAGAGCACTTTCTCTGATGGATCTGAAATCTGATTACTGTAGTGTAAGGCATAAGTGTTCTCTAGAGACTTGTTGTTGCCCTGGTCTCTACTCAAGAGAATGTTGTGACCTTACTTTTAAAAATTTGAAACAAATAGCACACATGTATATAATATATATGTGTGTGTGTGTATATATATATATATATATATTTAACCATGAAGAACAGAAGCTATCAGATATCCCCAATAGGCATAAAAAATAGTGCAGAGATTTGAAAAAAAAAAAACTTAGTTGTGAGGTTTTATAAAAATCAAACATTAATACACATTATATAATATATATTAATAGCAATTCCACCTAGTATATTCTTACGTATTTACCCAAGAGAAATGAATACATAGATCCATAAGAATTGCAACTTCAAAAATAAATAATAATAACTTGTTGATCAGTGTGACACGTGGATGAATCTCTGAAATATGACTCTGAATAGAGCCAGACATGAAACTGTATATGCTATATTATTTCATTTATATAAAGTCCAAAAAAAGAAAAATCTGACTTACAATGATAGAAATTAAGAAAGTGGTTGCCTATGGAGTTTGACTTAATGAGAAGACAAGGAAACTTTCTGGGTTGAGATATACTATATCTTACTTTTAGAAAGGATTGCACGGGATTATAAATTTTTAAAAACACTGATTGCATTGGACACAAGTCAATGAACTTTATTGTATGTAATTTATCACTCACTCATAAAATATGTATTGTTTGAGTCAAAACTGTGTAACAAAAAAACAGCAACATTCAGTATATTTTTCTGTAATGTAAAACTTCAGGCATCAGGAAGAAGTGACTCTGTTGAAGTGACTCTGTTCACTGGAGAAACAATGTTCACATATTTTTTTTTTTTTTTTTTTTTTTTTTTTGCTCTTCCATATTTTAAGATTATGCTAAACTGCATGGTCAAAGCAGGCTTGCTGCTATGTCCATGTTCTAGTTCGTAAGTGGAGGGGAAAGGTCTGGAGAAGTTTATTTTCTTTAATTTTTGTTGACCCCTAATTAAGCACATGACCTCTGCTCCCATTCCAACAACCTGAAATTGGTCATACGACCATTCTAAACTGAATCTCATTGTCTGAGAGTTTAGGTGAGGGAGCTCTAAAAGCATTAGAAAAGAAAAGATAAAATTCAGTCATGTAAGAGAGTGGAAAAATAAACTAACTGAGAAAAACAGTACAGTTGCAGATAGAATTGTAAGCTCACTTGAAATCTGTTGTTAGGAATTTCAAATGAGGCCAATTAACATAGGTCTTCTGTTTTTGACCATGTTTGACTCCATTGTACAGACAAAGAATATCCTGGGAGCTGTATTAAACCAGAGGTGGCTTTGCCAAGAGTATAATGAAGTACAGGAGCACTGGAATTGAGGTATATGCAAGGGAGTGATTATAATGACTGAACACTTTACAGACAAATGGACTCACAGAAGGACAAGGATTCACCTGATGTTATAAACCTGGACATAAGTGGAGCCAGGTCTTGAAACCAGCTCAGTCCGATGACAATTTCTTGTCTAATTATGTTGTAGCATAGTTAATTATCACTTTGAGACAGGACTGTAAGTCCTAGACTCTTACATCTCAAAGCATTGGAGTAGAAGCAGCAGCAACATTTTGGAGCTTATTAAAAATGCAAAGTCCCAGGGACCAGCAAAAGGTGTAATGGTTACAACACTGGACTCCCACATAGTCAAACACGGTTCAAGTCCTGGATCTGGTGGCTTAAACTCATGCCCGCCACATGTGTGTGCATGCCCAAGATGTTGAGAGAATGGAGGAGCAGGGATAGCAGTGTGGCCATGCCCCCAAAGGGTGATTTCTCACTTTCTGTTTCTTTGTCCATCTTTGTTTCTCCAGTGAGCCCACATGCCCTATAACAACAATCTGACACACACACACACACACACACAAAAGAGCAAAGTCTCAGGCCCCATCTCAGACTCACAATCTGTATTTCAACATGATCACCAGGTGAGTTCTATGCGCACCAAATCTGCAAAACGTGGATCTCACACAGTTCTCAGACTAGCACTTAGAGGACTTATAAAATGACAGATTCAGAAGTCCTACTCTAATGCCTTAATCTACTTTAATAGGTTGAAAGTGGGACATTTCTAACAAGTTCTCAAATAAAACTGATCCTGTTGCTGCTGGTCTGAGGGCTATACTTTGAGAATCACTGGTCTAACACATGGAGGCAGTGGGAAGCAATATACAGGCTGAAGGTGCATGTTTCCTGCTTCATTCAGCATTCACACAGGAGATGAGGTGGCCTGAGCCTGCAGTTAGAAATCATCAGTCAGTTCATCCTGGAAAAGCTAGCAATGTTTGCATGTTAATAATATAATTTCTTCCTATCCTGGCAAGCCTTATACATTTGGACTTTAGTAATTCCTAGACACTTCATAGTTTTGTTTCATAGTTTTAAATACGTTTGTTTAGAATTACTTTACTTTAATTTTATTTATTAATTTATTTTTTAACTTGGTCAGAGAGGGAGAGAGTGAGAGAGAGAGAGGAAAAATGAGAAAGTAAGCTTCCAGGTCTGGGAGTTGAACTGCAATTGGCCATGTGGGAGTCCAGCACTCTTTTTTTTTTTTTTTTTTTGGAGAGGTTTTTGCTATAGGGCGCGCGTGCTCGCCAGAAAGACAGAGAGAGACAGAGAGATAGAAAGTGAAAAATCACTCCCCAGGGAGGATGGATACACTGCAGTTCCTTCTCCTCCATTCTCGTCTCGGGATCTTGGGCATGTACGCACACGTGCCCGGCGTGAGTTTTAAGCCAGCGGGTCCGGGACTGGAACTGTGGTCGACTACATGGGAGTCCAGCGACATAGCCATTACGCTAACTGCTGGTCCCGGGAATCTAGCGCTCTTAACCACCATGCCACCTGCTGACCCTGACATTTCATAGTTTTAGTTGTCTTTGTGAATCTTGTTTATGACAGAGGACATGTATGCATGAATGAGAGAGAGAGACTGCCTGCGCACAAGAACCTTTCAATAGAGTGGGGTCAAGCTGTGATCCCTTTTTCCTCCAAATCTCTATACCTCTAGGATCCTGAGCTCATAAATGTGCTCCCAACATGTTTCTCCAGAAGACAGGGCCAGGATGCAGACTCTGGTCAGGCATGTGGGATCCTTCTTCTTCTTTACAACACCTAACCACTATGTGATGGGACTGGTACTACTGTAAATTTGTTTTTCTTTATTTATGATAGAGCTTATGTACATGAGGGAGAGACTGAGAAAAAGAGAGAGACAGAGAGGGAAGCACCCTCCACAGAATCTGGTCACACTTTGATCTCCTTCCTCCAGTCCTCCAACCCATTAAATCCTGGACCCTCACACCTGTGCATAGTGTGTTTCAGGCTGACTGTGGCAAGGATATGACCCATGGTCACCATGTGGGATTCAGCTTCTTTGGAGCAGCATAGTACCACTATGCCACCGAGCTAGCTCCTTATTATGGATTTTTTGTTTGTTTGTTTCTGCCATAAGGCATGTATACTTACCGGAGAGTGACAGAGACAGGGAAAGTGAGAAATCACCCCCCTGGGGGGGCATGACACAATACCTTCTCCATTCTTCTCTCGGGATTTTGGGCACACACATACATGTACCCAGCGTGATTTTCAAGCTGCTGGGTCCAGGAATCGAACTGTGGCAAGCTATGTGGGCATCTAGTCCACTCATCTTTGTGAGATTTTTAACTTAGTGCTTCAGGACAGGAAAGGGAACCAAAACCCTATCAGAGAAGAATGCTAATTATATAGCCTCCCTTACTTGATTTTCTACATGAATAATTTCTGTCTCATGAAGGCAAAGTTTTCAAAATGCCAGAGCATTGTTGACTCCGATTCCACTGAACTTCATAATAAATTTCTAAATGTTTTAGTGCATGTTGTAGGCATTCTCTAGCAGAACTGAAATAAGGCAACTTCAAGAACAGATAGACACTGAGCCACAGATCTGGTTTGGCTTAGGTGGAGAGAAGAAGGTGCAATTTTCTGCTTCAAGCTTACTGAAGGCTGCAGTGACACTATATTCCATCTGTTTGAAAAAACCTTCTTCCATCAATGAAATGTGCATATTTTCATTTAGCTTCTAATAAATTTATACCATATCATTCACAGTTGTTTTCTTTTCAGGAGGCATGCCCTATACCATACAGTTTAGTAGCTAACCCAATGTGTTTGATGGTTGCTAAAGAACAACTCAATGCATATTTAAGCTATCAAAGCTATATCTTCAATGGACAAAGAGATAAGGTTAGGAGATGCAATTATGCAGTTTGGCAATTTGATTTTTAATGTAAAAGGATGATCACTAGGTTGACTATTGAGGCATAGTGCTAATGAGGTTTTTTTTGTTGTTATTTGTTTGTTTTTTTTTTTTCTGTCTTTTGCTGCATCACAAAATCAAAGATGCTTTGCATTCAACAAGGTAATTTTGAACTCTGGGAGTAAAACTCAGCTTCATGTTACTGATTGAGGAACTGAAATCTTTATCAGTAGAAGGTCAATTTCTTCTACTCAGTCAATAGCTGAGAACCTTACTGTGATCAATAATAGGAGGCCAAGAAATACCTGAGGGGACAGGCAGATATACAAAAGCCACTGATTCTAACCCACACTCCTAGGTCTTTTTTTTTTTTTTTTTTTGAAAGGTTTTTTATTTTTCACTATAAGGCGCGTGTGCTAGCCAGACAGAGAGAGACATAGAGACAGAAAGCGAGAAATCACCCCCAGGGGGGATGGTCATGCCGCAATCCCTTCTCCTCCATTCTCCTCTTGAGATCTGGTCCTGCGCCCCCCCGCGCCCAGCGTGATTTTTAAGCCACTGGGTCCCGGACCTGAACTGCGGTCAACTACGTGGGAGTCCAGCGACATAGCCATTATGCTAACTGCTGGTTCTCTCCTAGGTCTTTATTCAATTAATTTGAAAGCCTATGTTCACATAAAAACCTGTATATAAATGTTTATAGTTGTCTTATTTATAATCGCCAACAATTAGAAGCAAACAAGATTATCTTCAACACCTAGAATGACAAATTGTGATACATCAACATAACAGATTATTTATTTTTTGAGAGAGATTTTTGTTGTAGGGCCCATTTGCTGGCCAAAGAGACAGAGGGAGACAGAGAGATGGTAAGCTAGAAATTAGCCCTGGGGGGATGGCCACACCACAATTCCTTTTCCATTCTCCTCTCAGAATTTTGGGCAAACATACACATGTCCCCAGCATGAGTTTTAAACCGCCAGGTCCAGGACTTGAACCACGGTCGACTATGTGGGAATTCAGCAACATAACCATTATGCCAGCTGCTGGTCCCAATACAATGGATCATTATTCAGTGATACAATAAAATGATCTGTCAAAAACATGTAAAGACATGAGAGAATCTTAAATTCGTATTACTAGGTGAAAGAAGCCAATATAAAAAATGCTTTAATGTATGGTTTCGATTATGTAACACTCTAGAAAAGAAGAAAGATATCAAAACAGTAATTGATCACTGCATTCCAGGAGTTTAAGAGGGGAAGAGAAGTATGAATGAATACAGAGGATTTTTAGGGAAGTAAAATTATCCTGTATAATGCTGTAATGGTGGATACAAGGCATTATGCATTTGTCAAAACCCATATAGCTTTACAGCACAGATAGTGAACCTTAATAAAAGTAATTTTCAAAAATAATTTAGAAGATAAAGGGACCTTAGGAAGGAATGCAGACTGTAACAAGAGAATGTAATTGAATTAAAATGTATGAAGCAACATCATTGAAGAGGTTCAGGACAAAATGTAGTGATCTAAGTCACTTGGAAATGAGTAGAGTATTTAAGACTAAAGGCAAAATAAAGTGGACATAAACACTGAACTTTAGTTAATAATCTTCCTATGAAGATATGATTTAATTCTGAAATGTATATACATGTATACAGAAATGAGATAATTAATTAAATTATGGCAGATGGTAGGAATGGGGGTTCTCACTGTTAGAATGGGACTTTATGGATAAACACAGGGAGGAAACTAGAATGGTTCATGTGGAATACAGTTGGAGACATCATATGAACTCATATTTAGCTAAATAGAGATATATGGTTCTATAAACAAATATTTATAGATACATGTATACACATATCTAGGTTAGTATACCCACATATTTATTTGCAACTTTATGCTCTCAAATTTGATAATATAGATGAAATAGACCAAGATCTAGAAAGGCACAATCTGTTAAAATTCACACATGGAGAAATAAACTAAATATGCCTATATCTATTTTTAAAATTTAATCAATATTAGTAACCTTCCAAAATAGGAAGAACCAGCGCAGATCATTTCACTGTTGGATTCTATCAAGTATTTAAATAAGAAATTATACCAACTCACTACAATATGTTCTAGATGGTAGAAGCAGACAAAATACATTCTACCTTATCCTATGAAACCAGAATTACATGAATACCAAAACCAGGAAAAATTGCAGTTAAATCAGAGGAATTAGTTCTAGAGTACTATAGCACAGTAGAGTAATGATAGTTAATAACAATTTAATGTATATCTCAATAGAGCTGGAAGAGAGGATTTGGAATATATAAAACACAAAATAATGACAAATGCTTGAAATTATGGATGAGAGTATTGCCCTAATTTGATCATCACACATTGTACTCATGTATTGAAAAATTACACTGTACCCATACAAATGCACAACTACTATAATGGGTTGTCAGAAAAGTCATGATGTATTTTTTCATTTTTTTTTTGAGAGGTTTTTGTTATAGGGCACCTATGCTCACCAGAAAGACCGAGAGAGACAGAAAGTGAGCAATCACCCTCCGGGGGAGTGGCCATGCCACAATGCCTTTTCCTCCATTCTTCTTTCTAGATCTTGGGCACACACGCACATGCACCTGGCATGAGTTTAAGCCACCGGGTCTGGGACTCCAACCACAGTCAACTACTTTGGAATCCAGTGACACAGCCATTACACCAACTGCTGATCCCTCATGGTTTTCTATGCAAAAAATGCATCGTGACTTTTCTGATAATCCAATATTTTAATTAAAAATTATATAAAAAGATGGTATAAGAAAACCACAAACCATATGTTTCATTAACATAAATTCAATACTCTTCAACAAAATATGAGCAAATTGAGTCTAACAATGTATAAAAAAAAATTATACACAGCCCCAGTGGGTCTTATCCAAGGTATACAAGGCTAGTTTAATTTTAGAAAATCAATTAATGTAATTCATCACATTAACAGACTAAATAAAAAAATCACAGTCATATAAATAAATGTAGAAAAATCATTTGACAAAATGATTTTAATCACAGCACCCATCTGTGATTAAAAACTCTCAGAAAACTGGAAATGAAGGGGAAGTTCCTCTACTTAATAAAGAACACCACAAAAAAACTTACAGCTAACTCCATACTTAATGATGTGAAAATAGAAAATTTTCTGCTATGATTAGTAACAAGGCAAGAATATGCCATCTGACCACTGCTTTTCAACACTGTATTGGAAATACTAACTAGTGAAATAAAACAAGAGAAAAAATAAAAGTGTATAAATTAAGAAAGAACAAATAAAACTGTCTTTGTTTGCAGATGGAATTTTTATGTAGGTATTCCAAAAGAATCAATAAAATCTGAAACTAATATGCAATTATATCAACATTGAAGCATATAAAGTTAATATTACAAAAGTCAATTGCTTTCCTATATAATAGCAAAGGATGACTGGAATTTGAAATTAAAATCACAATACAGTTTACATTAGCTTCTCTTAAAAATTGTAAGACTGGCAAACACTAAAACTATGTACAATATCTATATGAAGAAAAAAATAAAACACTGATGAAATAAATTTTAAAAAATAAATGAAGATATATTCCATGCTCATGAATAGTAAAACAAAATATTGTGAAGATGTCAGTTCTTTCCAACTTGATCTGTACATTTAATGTAATCCCAATCAAAATCCCAGCAAGCTATTTTTTTGGACATAAAAAAATTTAGGGGACCAGCAGGTGGCATCATGGTTAAGGTGCTGGAAACTCCCACATGGCTGACCATAGTTCAAGTCCTGGGCCTGGTGGCTTGATTTCTCACTTACCCTCTCTCTCTCTCTCTCTCTCTGTCTCTCTGTCGAATTTAAAAAAATGAATGAATAAATAAAATTTAATAAATAATTTTCTAAAAATTTAAACTTTATTTGGAGAGGTAAAAGGCAATATCCAGTGCAATGTTAAATAAGAATAAAGATAAAAGAATGATACTACTGAATCTCAAGACTTACTATAAAGTACGGTCATAAACACAGCATGGTATCGGTGAAAGAACAGATAAGTGAATCAATGGGACAGAATTAAAGCCCAAAATATATCCATGTTAATATAGGTCACTGATAATTGACAAAGAAATAAAAAAAAAAACACAATGGAACAAAGATAGTTTTTTCTACAAATGGTGCTGAAAACAAGTGAACATCTACATACAATAAAAAGAAAATGAATTTAGACACTCTTCACAAAAAGTAACTCAAAGTATATCATAGACCTAAATATAAAATGCAGAACTATAAAATTCTTAGAAGATAACTTATGAGTAAACGTAGATGACCTTAGATATAGCAATTACTTTTTTTTTGTTTTTCAGATGTATTTGCTGTAGTGCACATATGTTCACCAGAGAAAGAGAGACAGAGACTTTGAAAAAGAAAGTGAGAAATCACCCTCGAGGAGAGATAACTACCCCACAATCTCTTCTCCTCCATTCTTCCCCTGAGATCTTGGGTACACGTGCATGCACATGCCCCAGCGTGATTTTCAAGTCACTGGGCATGGGGCCAGCCATGTGAGTCCAGCAACATAACCATATGGCATCTGATGGCCTGGGCAAAAACTTTTTAGATAGAATACTAAAGGCATAACTACACGAAAGAAATAATTGATAGATGAACATCAAAATTTAAAACTTCTGCTAAAGATACTGTCAAGTGAATGAAAAAAGAAACCAGGTTGGAAGAAAATTTTGCGAAAAAAAAATATGTTTTTAAGTACTGTTATCCCAAAAAATATTACCATCTCTTAAAACCTAAAATGCCTTTGAAAATAAAGTTTATTACAATTATAATAAATTTAATAAAAATCTAAATTACAAAATGGAGAAGGCAGAGGAAAAGCTCAGAATAATAAGAATGAATAATAGAAATTTCCCAGTCTGAAAAGTATTGAGAAAGTAGACTGAAAAATAAAAATTGAGACTTCAGAAACTTGTGATGTCTAATGTTTCTGTCATTGAAGTCTCAAAAGGTGAGAAGAAGGAAAATTGAACTGAAAATTACTAGAGACATACCAGCTGAAAATGTCCCTGATTGGGGGAAAAAAATAAAAATCTGTAAACAGACAAATTCAAGAAACTAAGTAAGTTCGAAATACGGAAAGAAAAAAAAAATCATAATTAAAGTTGTGATAAAGATGGAGAAAAAAAAATCATTGAAAGCCCCAGAGAAAGTGACACTTTATCTTTAGAGGAAAAACAGTTTATAAGGACAGGGTGTTTCTCATCAGAAACCACAAAGGACAGAGGAAATAGTATAATATTTTCAAGTGCTGAAGGATGAAAACTATCAATTCAGTACTCCATACCTAAAAAAAAAAAAAAAAAAAAAAAACAAACACCCCTCTCATAGA
>NW_006203618.1:245576-248745 GCF_000334495.1 Tupaia belangeri chinensis
ATCACAGTCTAGCCTGCACAGACAAAAAAAAAAAAAAAAAAAAAAAAGTCTACCATCTACTAGTAGAATTCCTTCTTGCTTGCCCTAAGGTGGTCAGTTTTGTTCTATTCAACTGATTGGATGAGAACCATCCATATTATGGAGAATATGCTTTATTCAAAGTCCATTTGTTTAACTGTTCATCTCAGGGCTGACAGGTGGTGTGGTGGTTAAGGTGTTGGACTCCCACATGGCCAACTGCAGTTTGAGTCCTGGATCAGGTGGCTTGCTTTCTCACTTTCTGTCTATCTCTCTGGTCACATTAAACAAATAAAACATAAATTAAATAAAAAACTGTTAATGTCATATAACAACACTCTCACAGAAGCATCCAGAAATTTGACCAAATGTTTGAGCACTGTGGTTAAGCCGAGCTGACAAGTAAATTTACCCTTGACATCTGCCAACTCCAGCAGCACTATTCACATCTCTATATTGTCTGTTTCGATGTGTATCTATAATTTGGATTTTTAGGCTTGTAGTGATTATGTGAAGACAAGAGCAGAGCACTAACAAAAGTATCTGCAGAGATGATGAAGTTTGGGGCTCACAAATGTGAAGAAAGCTTTGACTCCATCAGGCATAAAGCTTCTGAGAGTTTAGGTCATTCTCCTAGCACTACTGGGTGCAGAATTTCCCAGCTCTACATAATACCAAGCTTGATTACTGTCTACTTCAAATGGACCGGTCCTGCATCGGTTATGTAGTTGGTTTGACTTCACCACACTGGGAATCGTGCCTTAAGTTCTTCAGTTTTACCATGCATCAGTCCGTTTCTTCATGGAGTTCAACTACTTAAGCATTTCATAATTTTAGGCTATTCGTTTCAGTGCTTATCTGTTTAATCTCCTTAATATCCAAGTTAATTGAATTCTTCTCACATGGAAGGAGCACTAATCATTGTTTGACTTTTAGGATGACTTATTCTGCTGTAAGTAAATCTTTGTCAAAGAGATTCTGGCCAAATAATGTGCTCATTGCCTACTTTTCCTTTCAAAATACATTATTATTATGTGTCGGTATGTTTTTAGGTCTGGTAGGGAAATAACCAGATCAAAGTATATCATAGACCTAAATATAAAATGCAGAACTATAAAATTCTTAGAAGATAACTTATGAGTAAACGTAGATGACCTTAGATATAGCAATTACTTTTTTTTTGTTTTTCAGATGTATTTGCTGTAGTGCACATATGTTCACCAGAGAAAGAGAGACAGAGACTTTGAAAAAGAAAGTGAGAAATCACCCTCGAGGAGAGATAACTACCCCACAATCTCTTCTCCTCCATTCTTCCCCTGAGATCTTGGGTACACGTGCATGCACATGCCCCAGCGTGATTTTCAAGTCACTGGGCATGGGGCCAGCCATGTGAGTCCAGCAACATAACCATATGGCATCTGATGGCCTGGGCAAAAACTTTTTAGATAGAATACTAAAGGCATAACTACACGAAAGAAATAATTGATAGATGAACATCAAAATTTAAAACTTCTGCTAAAGATACTGTCAAGTGAATGAAAAAAGAAACCAGGTTGGAAGAAAATTTTGCGAAAAAAAAATATGTTTTTAAGTACTGTTATCCCAAAAAATATTACCATCTCTTAAAACCTAAAATGCCTTTGAAAATAAAGTTTATTACAATTATAATAAATTTAATAAAAATCTAAATTACAAAATGGAGAAGGCAGAGGAAAAGCTCAGAATAATAAGAATGAATAATAGAAATTTCCCAGTCTGAAAAGTATTGAGAAAGTAGACTGAAAAATAAAAATTGAGACTTCAGAGACTTGTGAGGTCTAATGTTTCTGTCATTGAAGTCTCAAAAGGTGAGAAGAAGGAAAATTGAACTGAAAATTACTAGAGACATACCAGCTGAAAATGTCCCTGATTGGGGGAAAAAAATAAAAATCTGTAAACAGACAAATTCAAGAAACTAAGTAAGTTCGAAATACGGAAAGAAAAAAAAAATCATAATTAAAGTTGTGATAAAGATGGAGAAAAAAAAATCATTGAAAGCCCCAGAGAAAGTGACACTTTATCTTTAGAGGAAAAACAGTTTATAAGGACAGGGTGTTTCTCATCAGAAACCACAAAGGACAGAGGAAATAGTATAATATTTTCAAGTGCTGAAGGAGGAAAACTTTCAATTCAGTACTCCATACCTAAAAAAAAAAAAAAAAATGGAGAATATGCTTTATTCAAAGTCCATTTGTTTAACTGTTCATCTCAGGGCTGACAGGTGGTGTGGTGGTTAAGGTGTTGGACTCCCACATGGCCAACTGCAGTTTGAGTCCTGGATCAGGTGGCTTGCTTTCTCACTTTCTGTCTATCTCTCTGGTCACATTAAACAAATAAAACATAAATTAAATAAAAAACTGTTAATGTCATATAACAACACTCTCACAGAAGCATCCAGAAATTTGACCAAATGTTTGAGCACTGTGGTTAAGCCGAGCTGACAAGTAAATTTACCCTTGACATCTGCCAACTCCAGCAGCACTATTCACATCTCTATATTGTCTGTTTCGATGTGTATCTATAATTTGGATTTTTAGGCTTGTAGTGATTATGTGAAGACAAGAGCAGAGCACTAACAAAAGTCAGAGATGATGAAGTTTGGGGCTCACAAATGTGAAGAAAGCTTTGACTCCATCAGGCATAAAGCTTCTGAGAGTTTAGGTTAGGTTCCTAGCACTACTGGGTGCAGAATTTCCCAGCTCTACATAATACCAAGCTTGATTACTGTCTACTTCAAATGGACCGGTCCTGCATCGGTTATGTAGTTGGTTTGACTTCACCACACTGGGAATCGTGCCTTAAGTTCTTCAGTTTTACCATGCATCAGTCCGTTTCTTCATGGAGTTCAACTACTTAAGCATTTCATAATTTTAGGCTATTCGTTTCAGTGCTTATCTGTTTAATCTCCTTAATATCCAAGTTAATTGAATTCTTCTCACATGGAAGGAGCACTAATCATTGTTTGACTTTTAGGATGACTTATTCTGCTGTAAGTAAATCTTTGTCAAAGAGATTCTGGCCAAATAATGTGCTCATTGCCTACTTTTCCTTTCAAAATACATTATTATTATGTGTCGGTATGTTTTTAGGTCTGGTAGGGAAATAACCAGAT
>NW_006203618.1:250847-252759 GCF_000334495.1 Tupaia belangeri chinensis
AAAAGTAACTCAAAGTATATCATAGACCTAAATATAAAATGCAGAACTATAAAATTCTTAGAAGATAACTTATGAGTAAACGTAGATGACCTTAGATATAGCAATTACTTTTTTTTTGTTTTTCAGATGTATTTGCTGTAGTGCACATATGTTCACCAGAGAAAGAGAGACAGAGACTTTGAAAAAGAAAGTGAGAAATCACCCTCGAGGAGAGATAACTACCCCACAATCTCTTCTCCTCCATTCTTCCCCTGAGATCTTGGGTACACGTGCATGCACATGCCCCAGCGTGATTTTCAAGTCACTGGGCATGGGGCCAGCCATGTGAGTCCAGCAACATAACCATATGGCATCTGATGGCCTGGGCAAAAACTTTTTAGATAGAATACTAAAGGCATAACTACACGAAAGAAATAATTGATAGATGAACATCAAAATTTAAAACTTCTGCTAAAGATACTGTCAAGTGAATGAAAAAAGAAACCAGGTTGGAAGAAAATTTTGCGAAAAAAAAATATGTTTTTAAGTACTGTTATCCCAAAAAATATTACCATCTCTTAAAACCTAAAATGCCTTTGAAAATAAAGTTTATTACAATTATAATAAATTTAATAAAAATCTAAATTACAAAATGGAGAAGGCAGAGGAAAAGCTCAGAATAATAAGAATGAATAATAGAAATTTCCCAGTCTGAAAAGTATTGAGAAAGTAGACTGAAAAATAAAAATTGAGACTTCAGAGACTTGTGAGGTCTAATGTTTCTGTCATTGAAGTCTCAAAAGGTGAGAAGAAGGAAAATTGAACTGAAAATTACTAGAGACATACCAGCTGAAAATGTCCCTGATTGGGGGAAAAAAATAAAAATCTGTAAACAGACAAATTCAAGAAACTAAGTAAGTTCGAAATACGGAAAGAAAAAAAAAATCATAATTAAAGTTGTGATTTCTATTCAACTGATTGGATGAGAACCATCCATATTATGGAGAATATGCTTTATTCAAAGTCCATTTGTTTAACTGTTCATCTCAGGGCTGACAGGTGGTGTGGTGGTTAAGGTGTTGGACTCCCACATGGCCAACTGCAGTTTGAGTCCTGGATCAGGTGGCTTGCTTTCTCACTTTCTGTCTATCTCTCTGGTCACATTAAACAAATAAAACATAAATTAAATAAAAAACTGTTAATGTCATATAACAACACTCTCACAGAAGCATCCAGAAATTTGACCAAATGTTTGAGCACTGTGGTTAAGCCGAGCTGACAAGTAAATTTACCCTTGACATCTGCCAACTCCAGCAGCACTATTCACATCTCTATATTGTCTGTTTCGATGTGTATCTATAATTTGGATTTTTAGGCTTGTAGTGATTATGTGAAGACAAGAGCAGAGCACTAACAAAAGTATCTGCAGAGATGATGAAGTTTGGGGCTCACAAATGTGAAGAAAGCTTTGACTCCATCAGGCATAAAGCTTCTGAGAGGATAGGTCATTCTCCTAGCACTACTGGGTGCAGAATTTCCCAGCTCTACATAATACCAAGCTTGATTACTGTCTACTTCAAATGGACCGGTCCTGCATCGGTTATGTAGTTGGTTTGACTTCACCACACTGGGAATCGTGCCTTAAGTTCTTCAGTTTTACCATGCATCAGTCCGTTTCTTCATGGAGTTCAACTACTTAAGCATTTCATAATTTTAGGCTATTCGTTTCAGTGCTTATCTGTTTAATCTCCTTAATATCCAAGTTAATTGAATTCTTCTCACATGGAAGGAGCACTAATCATTGTTTGACTTTTAGGATGACTTATTCTGCTGTAAGTAAATCTTTGTCAAAGAGATTCTGGCCAAATAATGTGCTCATTGCCTACTTTTCCTTTCAAAATACATTATTATTATGTGTCTGTATGTTTTGAGG
>NW_006203618.1:252770-262120 GCF_000334495.1 Tupaia belangeri chinensis
AAGAACCAGATTAAGTTTGGTTTGTTTTCCCAATCTGAAGTTTCCTTTCTAGGTGGCGATAAGCTCTCTTTATGTGGAATTTTTTGACATGTGGTCATATTGGGCCTTATTTCTACCAGATTATATTTGATTCCTACTTAAGCATAATACAGAACTTTCACCTATCCAAGAAGAAAAGAGAGTTTGGGAAGTGGCGCCAAGCAGGCAGGTTATTTTGACATGCACTTGCATCCTCCTTGCCTTTCTAGAAGCTCAAAGTTGCCAATTACACTGGTTTTGCTCCCTGAGTCTCCTGCTGGCTCTTTACATTTTCAGTTTCCTCTCTGTTGTCTCATTCCTTCTCATGCTGGAGGTCTTTTAGGTGGATACATGATATATATTGGAGGGAATGGCAGAGAGTGTTTTGGACCTGGGAGGGCACTGACATGAACTTAGGAGCTCTATTCTAGGTCCCAGGGGTTCGCAAATATGTCAATGTCCAGCTGCTCAAAGAACTCTTTTGGGAGAAGAGGATGAGCACTACCTCCTTCACCTATGTCTGAATCTTCTGCTCCAACTGAATGAGGTGTGATACCATTCTAACTGAATACTTTCCTCTCATGTCAGAGGAAAATACTTTGAGTGATCTCAGTGATCACCCAACTCCATTCTTCTCTTTTGGTATCCACAGGTTTAGCTTTGTGGGCACCTTCCTCATTTGAATGTGATGTATCTACTATGTGTTTATTCATTTAGCAATGAAATGTTGCCTTGTACATTTTTTAAATATCTAAAGGTAAATATTATCTATAAAATATTCCAAGCATGTGTGCTTTCTATTTCTCTCATCTCTGTCTGTCTGTCTGTCTGTCTCTCTCTCTGGCACACGTGCCCTCTGGAAATTAAAATAAAAAAGAAAAGAAAAATGATCTCCAGAGATATTTTCTATTCTGAATCAGTAATTCTAAGCCCTTTCCAAGCTAAATATATTTCTTCCCATCACTGCCAATTTTCACCTACATTGCCTTGCCCTCTGGAGAGACTGGTAACTTCAAATTGTGAGCTAGTTAATGGATCATCATAATTGGGTGTCCTATGGGCCCGTATTGAGGAAATTTAAAACCTACAAGAATTAACCTTGTACTCTAAAAATCCTCAGTGAATTATCTTGAAATTGTCTCAGATCTTTTCTGCCTTTATGGGTGTTTTTTTTTTTTTTCCTGATTTTCCTTTTCTATCTTCTTGTCTGTGATTGTATGTATTTTTTGCATTTCTTCTTATTGTGCTTTTATGCCAGGATTAAGACAAAATTTACAGACTTCAGACTTTCAGAATTCAAATTTAAAATTAATGGTTTGCTAAGACTAGCCATTCAAATAGTAGTTAAGGTGACTACATCCCACATGGCTGACTGTGTGGTTAGAGTCCTGGACCTAATGACTTGAAAAACATGCCAAGCACATGTGTATATGTGCCCAAAATCCTGAGAGGAGGATGGAGGACAATGGGTTGTGGAATAACTATGCTCCCTAGGGATGCTTTCTCATTTTCTCTGTCTCCAGTGAGTGCACACATCCTATAAAAATTTTCTTTTTTTTTTAAATTGGTTTGCCTAGTATATCATTAAATATACTATCATTAACTTACTGTGCTTTTTGAAATTGATTCACTTTTTATGTCAATATATTTCAAGAAAGGGAAAATATTTCACTGATGTTAATTTAAAAGCAGTCTCACTAAAAGATATAAATAAAAAATGTGCTCCATAAAATGCTATTGTGAAGTGAGTTGTAGATGTAGAGTTGAGAAGAATTAACAGAAAAGAAATGGTAATCTAAATCATTTTTAAACAAACTATGCTTCATTCTTTGGGCAGAGGACTTCAACCGTTTGTGGCTAACAAGTAGTAAAGGATGAGTATACTTGGTGATATTTGGTTGAGAATGAAGACTTTTCCACTTGGCAGGCTGGCCTTGAGGTTCAATCATAATGGACTACTTAAGAAAAGCCAGATCTCACAGAATGGCCGTGGTTCAAATCCCTGCTGTGACCAGCCTGAAGCATGGCAGGCAAGCATATGAATATCCAAGGTCTGACAGGCTAGAAGACTGGAGGAAGGGGATCACACTGTGACCAGACCTTGTGGAGAATGCTCATTTCTCTCTCTCTCTCTCTCTCTCTCTCTCTCATATATGCACACACACACACACACACACACACACACGCAGATGCTTATGCACACACGCAAATTGCATAATTAATGAAGAAAAAAGAATATTCCACTTGGTATTGTTGAGTTTCAGATGGAGTTATAAACCAGGGTAAAAAAAAAAAAAGCCACAATTGATATGTTTTTATTTTTATATTAAGATAGAAAATAACATAAATTGCAGGAAGGAAAGGCAAAGATTTCAATAGAATAATCAACAATGGTTGAGTTCGTAAAAAAATGTAGAAATATGGAAACAACAGATGGCATAATGGCTATGTTGCTGGACTCTTATGTAGTTGACTGTGGTTTGAGTTCTGGACCCAGTGGCTTAAACTCACGCCAGGTGTGTGTACGTATGTGCCCAAGATCCTGAGAGGAGAATGGAGGAGAATGGATTGTGGTGTGGCCATTCCCCCTGGGGGGTGTCGCTTTCTGTCTCTCTGTCTCTCTCTCTGTCTTTCTGGCAAGTACATGCACCCTATAGCAAAAACCTCTAAAAAAAATGCAGAAAAATCAATATGTTACATTTGGGCTTGTTAACATGGAGTCAATGGTGACCTTAATTAGAGTGTTCTCATTAAACAATGGAAGTCTGCCTAGTGAGGGAGGTAGAGAAGTGCCAAGGAGTGGGGATGTGCTTTACCAGCAGTGTTGCTAAAAGAGAAAATAAAGAACTGTAAGACTAGCTGAAAGAGCAGCCATGACACCAATGGAACTTCTTGTTCATTTTTGTTTGTTTGTTTGTTTGTTTTTAATACAATGGGATTTCCAAAAGTTCAGGAAGATGAGACAGTGGCACAATACTTAAACATGACATTCTGTGAGGCTGACCCTCGTGGGAAAGTTTTGGGTTCATGTCCAGAGATTTTCCTGAGTACACCAGGCATATGTCTTCCCATAATGCTGGGCTGGCTGAAGCTAGGAGTGGATCTTGGCATAATTCTGTTCGGGGATTTATCTCTGTCTGTCTCTCTTTTTCTCTCAGGAAATAAATAAACTTTTTTTAAAAAGAAACAAAGAACATTAACAAAGAATCACAAGGGACGACCAGGCAGTGAAACAGTGGTAACGCAGCCAAACCTCACCAACCTCAGAGATCAGGTGCGAGAGGGGAGGGCTAACTTGATGATTGCTAGACTTCAGTATTTTGTGAACCAATAAAAAAAAAAGACTTCGATAACCCACACAATTACATGGTAAATTAAAAGCATTTTTACATCCTGTAGCATATCATATACTCTCACCAGTATTTTAAAAAAGAAAGGATCTTGAAAACCAATGACAGAGGATATCATCTCAAAATCAATAGCCGTTTTCTAATCTGAGACTCATAGCATTGGCCAGATTTTCCTTTATTGCCAAGGACTGAGGCGGTACGAGAATTAAATAAACAGAGCATGGATAGTGTCAGAACAGGCTTGATACCTGGTCAGTGCTCCTAGAATGGCAGTGGCTTCTTTTTATATTGACCCCCAAGAGAAGGAGGGAAAGAAACTACTTTCTCTGGCTGCTTATCAATGCCATCTAATGATGTCTCTGTGTACCTTTTACAATTCTCTCTCATGCCAGTGAAGGATCTTGACCCATACCTTAGAAAACAGGGGACCACATCATAGACACCCAGGAACAACTTAGATTTTAACCTTTGATGAGTCGATAGTTTTTTCAAAAGATATCAAGTGACCATGATGGAAAATGCCTCCTTGGCAGATGTCTGACTCACCCTTTTTTCTGGTGAACAGCTCATTATCTACAGCTCTTGCTAAGTGGGCTGTGAGGGGCAGCTTTCCTGTAGTGAAAATCTAAGCCAAGGTTCTCAGATTGAGGCCTGCACTGGGGTGAGAGGTCAAGGGAAATATAAGGTTAGGAGGCCATTTCCTTATGCAAAGATGCCATGCAGAAAATTCCAACTATAGAGAAAAACTGAGGAGTAAAGATATAAAAAATGCAGAGGAAGGTAGAGGCAAAAATTCTGGGGAATACCAACTAGGGATACCAATTCCTGCCTGAAACTGACAGCAAAGGAAAAGACAATCAGCAGAGAATGGCATGAATAGACACAAAAGAATAAGCAATGACAAGAGACCCTGAGGCCAGGACAGATTGTGGTTCCTTTTGGTTCTTGATTTCAGTCTCTTGAGGCCCAACTGGACATTTGGCCCTTGACTTCTGCAATATATCCCCATTCCTTTCCAATAAATTCCCCCTTTGTTCTGAATCATTTTGAAAAGGATGCTGATTCTAGCCTCATTGATCCCCGGAAGGCACAAAGGGAAACCAGGCAGCCTGTGAGATCCAAATACCACAAGAACTGCAGGGAGGAGGGAAGGCAGGACCCCTATGCCTTCTGAGCTAGTCAGGCCAGGAGCAAGAAGGATGAAAGTAGAAAGAGGCTATAGGTTCCCTGATCAAGGACAGGTGAGGGTCTACACAATAAGATCAAGCCACCCAGGGCCTACACCATCACTTCCTGGTGCAGGGCCCTTCAGGCTGTGATCTCTGGGCTAGGACTCTCAGTTAAGGTCACAGTCACATTCTCAAAGGTCACCATCTTAGAAAGTCAAAAAAAAAAAAAACCAACAACAAACAAACAATCAAACAAAAACCCCAGGGACATTGACTTTGTAGCCATATGATAAAATTAAAGTTTGCCCCTGAGTCACAGGAAGCAAATCCAGAGGGACTCAAAGTCTGAATCAGAGTACCTCCTGAAGACCCAGTTCTGTGCTGGGCTCAAGGGACGAGGTGGCTGTTGCCTTTGAATAGAATGTAGTTTGTGGGATACAGATATGGTTTATTATCTGTTGATGAAGGTGTGTCTAGTATTCTCAACTAGACTGGACTGAGATGTATATCATGCTGGGTAAGTTCTCTTTACAATCTAAATCATGTATAAATAATAATAATAATAAAGAAGGTAGCTGTGTTACAGTGAGAAGCCTTCTATGGGGGAAGCCACCGGAGAATGACAGCAAACTCTTGTGTCCTGAAAGGTGCAGACAGGAAATGCTGTGGAATGGTAGAGGAAGGTGAGATGATGACAGTGATCATAGCACCAATAATGTTAACAGCAGCAACAGCTGGTCCTATCTTACTGTCCTCACTGTGTGCCCGGCTCCATGCTGAGCACTTTACATGCCATATTAAAGTGATTGAACATCCCCAGCTCCAGGGCCAGACTCCCAGGTTTGTACCCAGCCCTTGACTTTGGTGCTGGTCAGCTGTGTGATCTCGGAAAAGTCACTTCATTTCTTTGAACTGAAACATTAGTGTCAATATGCTAACAGTGCTCAATTCTCCAGGTAGTGAAAATCAAAAGGGAAATATTTATAAGACAACCACTGAAATGCCTGGCACATAAATGTCCATAGTGTGTCTTGCTACTTTTATTAATGTCTCCACAGACTGTGAGGCAAATGCTATTATCATGTCTATGTCAGTGGAGCATCAGTCAATGACCTCAGACTCAGAATCTCTAGCAAGTCACCCAGAGTCACAGGTGAAATGAGCAGAAATCTTAACCCAGGTCACTCTGGTTCAAATCTATGTATGTAATCCCATGCCCCTTGGTCACCACTGTAAAGGTGGGATGAATATCCAGTAAAGGATCTCATCATCTTGCCCTCTGGGACATATCTCAGCAGATGGAGGGGGCCCTCTGCAACCAAACAGGCCCTCTCATGCCTTCTTGAAAAATACATATCCCTGTCTTTTTCCATCCAGCTCCCTCTGCCTGCAATACTATTTGTGCCCTCCTCTTTCCTAAGCCAGCCTGCTCTCCTTGCAAAGTTGATCCCCTGGACCTTCCCAGGCCACTGCAGGTATTGTGGTCAGAACAGAGGTTCTGGCGGTTGACATACTGGGTCTGAGTTTCTGCTCCTTAAAAGCTGTGTATCCTTGGGCAGGTAATGTATTCTCTCTGACCTTCAAATTTTTCTTTTGTAAAGCACTAATAATAATAAAATCTAACTTTAAAGGGTGAGAGTTTAGTGGAGTTCAACAGTAACTGCCCCTCTTCATATATCAAGGGCTCAGTAAAGACTGGTTGTTATGGCTTATTTGTTATTAAGTAGTATTTTTCCTATTTGCTCCCTCAGAAACCTGAAATAGCCCAAGTCAGCCACAGCTCTGATCTTGTAATTGCGCCAAATTCTTTATACGAAAAATTACCAAAATGATGGCAAGCGTAGACTGGGGTTATTTTAGTTACAACTGCCAGGAAAGGCTTCTTCAAAGAGGTTATATTTGATCAGAGCCTGGAAGGATGTGAAAGGACAGCCAACAAGAGTTCTGGGTACAGTGTCCCAGTCAGAGGAAACTCCATGGCCGAAATCTCGGAAACGCTTGGCATGTTCAGATGTATGTGGCTTGAAAGAGTAGACAAGGCAAGAATGGAAGGAGACAAGGTCAGAGATGGTCCCCCAGGCAGGTGGGTGGGGCCAGCCCAAGCATAGTAGAGCATTAGATATATTCGAAGTGGGATGGGAGCTCCATTTCCTCATCAGCCATGATAGACCCAACACTGCTATTTATGCCTGGGGATAGAACACAGACAGAAGCTCACATTTAAAGGTTGGAGACAGATCATACAAGGAACTAAATAAATGAGAAAGAGATTGTCAGAATTCTGAATACAACAAAACAAGAGTGATGTAACCAAAGTTATTGTGGATAACTTTCCATTTGGACATCTAAGGAAGGCTTCCTGGGAAGCAAACACTGGGGAATGCCTTCAGTCAAGTGAAAGATTGAGTTACTTGGACAATATATGAAAATAAATAAATAAATAAATAAATAAATGGCAAGTCCTAATGGCAGTCAGAATAAATAGGATGATTGCTAGAGACTAACCGAAGTCTGGTGTATATTCACATCCAAAAGGACACCATGTTCCTGCACACAGTCATTGCCGAGTGCTGCGATGGACTCACTTTTTATATTTAAGTAAATGTCTTCCACAATAAAATCTATTCATGGCTGTCCTTGGCAGGCCAGCTCCACTTGCAAGTAGATGGCAACTGCAAAGATCATCTCAATGCTCTTACTGGTACACAACCTGCCCCAGGGGCCTCTCGGCCTTAGCAGAGAAGCCATTCTAAAAGCACTGCTTTAACCTCACCTTTGTGCACAGACAGGGTGACCTGAGGGCTGAGTTCCTTCTGGGGTAGTTGGAACCAAGTACACGTATATGAACAGGAGATGTCCAGGCCTGATGCCCACTGACTCAGAGTCACCAGATCCGGACCTTATCAAGACACCACCAGACCATCATCTGAACCTATGGGAAGCACTAAATTCTGGAGAACTGTGAGAACTGAAACCACTGAAGCACAAGGAAGCAACCCCAAGGAGCACGAATGAGAAAAGATAATGGAGACAGAATGTAAACCCCAGTGCACAGGAGTGGTTGGTAGTGTGATCTTGAGAGCCAGGTCACCTGAGTTCAAATTACTGTGCTGTTTATTACCAGCTGCAGTAACTTGGGTAAGGACTCATCCTCCCTGTCTTAATGTCCTCATCTGACAAATGGGAATCGTAATAAAAACCCATCTCAAGGGAACCAGCAGTTAGCGTAATGGCTATGTCTCTGGACTCCCACATAGTCGACTGCGGCTCGCGTCCCGGACCTGGTGGCTTAAAACTCACACCGGGTGCATGTGCGTGCGTGCCCAAGATCCCGAGAGGAGAATGAAGGAGAAGGGATTGCGGCATGACCATCCCTTCTGGGGGGTGATTTCTCGCTTTCTGTCTCTATGTCTCTCTCTGTCTGTCTGGCAAGCGCATGCCCCCTATAGTGAAAATCTCTCAAAAAAAAATCTCAATAAGTTGTTAATTGTATAAAATACTTTAGTACATGCTAAGTATCAGTGTTGCCTGTCCACATGATTAAGATTTTGTAAATATTTTGGAGCAAATAGTATCAATAATCTTTTGAAAATACGATTCTCTTCCTGCTTTTTGAACATTTAAGAGACTATTATTTTTAGGATGATTTCAATCAATTGCTTAGACATATAGTAATTTTTCAAACAGTAAGAATTTGCATATATTGGGGACCGCAGTCGGAGTAATGGCTATGTCGCTGGACTCCCATGTAGTTCGAGTCCTGGACCTGGTGGCTTAAACTCACACTGGGTATGTGTGCATGCATGCCCAAGATCCTGAGAGGAGAATGCAGGAGAAGTGATTGTGGCATGGCCATCCCCCTGGCGGGTGATTTCTCACTTTCTGTCTCTCTATCCCTGTCTGTCTTTCTGGCAAGTGCACGCGCCCCATAGCAAAAGCCTCTCAAAAAAAAAAAGAGAAGAATTTGCATATTTTAACTAGTCAAATCCACAAGTTGTACATTTCTCTTGTGTGTAGTAATTTAGAGAAATGTTTAAAGAAGCAATTACATCCTGGGAGAAGGCCCTCACAGGCCAGTAAGATGATAGCTCTTTCTGTAAGGAAGATGAGCTTGCTTGGGGTCCTGCCATAAGGGGGATTACCCTGCTGCTGGAGGCTCAATTATCCTTCCTGCTGCAGGTAAGCTTGCCTGGTATGGGCCTCAGGTGCTCTATTTGCACAGATTACTTTTCCCTTACTCATAGGAGTGGACACGAGTCCTGCTGAGCCAATCAGATAGAGGTTATACATCATACCACAGGTTCGTCTCCTGCCTAGTCCCTTATGCATGACAACCTTTTCTTCTCTCAGATAACAGTCAGAACCCCGTAAGAATGGAGCATTTCTTCCCACTGGACAAAGCCTCAGGGAAGCTGTCCCCTTCTGCTTGTCCTCTCTTCTCTCACCTCACGCCCATCTGAAATAATAGCTCTAATATTCCATTTCTGTGTCTGACCCCCAGGCTATGCCTTTCCCTGGTCCCAGTCTCATATCCCTTGGACATCTCCAGTCCAGACTCCCCCTGGAAATGCAGACATACAGACCTGCAGACCTGCAGCTGTCCATAAGATACATACATATCCCTCAAGGACATCTCAAACTCATCATATTGCGTCCAAAAGCAAATATCTGACCTGACCCCCCCAAACCTGCTATCTCTATCCAACTTCATTGTCCACTCTTTCAGCTGTTTTGCAAACAAGCAAACTAAATTAAAAAAAAAAAAACCAACCAAAAAAACTCCTGGTGCTCCTTTACATCCCAGATTTGGCCG
>NW_006203618.1:262325-284992 GCF_000334495.1 Tupaia belangeri chinensis
TTTTTTTTTTTTGAGAGATTTTCACTATAGGGCACGTGCGCTCGCCAGACAGACAGAGAGAGACATTAGAGACAGAAAGTGAGAAATCATCCCCCAGGGGGGATGGTCATGCCACAATCCCTTCTCCTCCATTCTCTTCTCGGGACCTTGGGCACGCATACACACATGCCTGGCGTGAGTTTTAAGCCACCGGGTCCGGGACGCGATCGCGGTCGACTACGTGGGAGTCCAGCGACATAGCCATTACACTAACTGCTGGTTCCCAGCTTCTAGGAAACTTTTAACACCCTAACTCAGTCTCCCTTCAGCTCACAATTACCCATAGCTTACAGTATTCTAGGAACAAAGGCAAAGTTGTTCAGATTGCCATTCTAGGTGTGACTGCTCCCTTCAAACCCTATTCCCTCATGCCACCAGATGAATGTTCGATTCTCCAGTGCTCCCTACTTAGTTATACCTCCATGCTTTTGTCTCTTTGCCTGCAATTCTTCCATATCTACTCTCACTGGCTGTAAGAAATGGCGACTCAGCTCATGAACACCTCATTGTTCTGGAAACAGGGACCTGGGCTGCAGTGATCTCAATAGACACTCTCATTTGGAGTTTTAGGATGTTGAGGTAAGGATCCAGCTGGGCGGGGACTTGAGAGATGTAGCACCCCTCACCTACACTGTATCCATCAGAATGGCTCATGTCACCGGAATCTATGGGCCAAGTGGGTTGGCAGCAGCAGGCCACTAAGTAGGATTTAGGTTCCAGACACCACAGAACCCCAGACTCAGTTCTACACAGCAGGGGGAATACTTCTATTATTATCATCTCAAGAATGACACTGCCCTGAAGCCTCACTCAGGTAGACCAACTCAAGAGCAGACAAAGTAACTGCCATAACAATGATTCTGGAAACCCCATCCCAAAGTGGCAAGTCACAAATGGAGTAAAATCTTCATTGACCCAAGATGTGCAATGCTCATGGTGGAGAGCCTCCAAAAGAATGTAGTGTCTACTGTACCAGGCAACCAACATTCAAGATTCTGGGAATTTAATAAGCATCATTTTATTCAATACAGGTAGCCTAAGGCTTTAGAGTCAGTTTTGTGAACATCAGTATTTTCAGTCAGAGACAAAAGAACTAGAACTTAAGATTGGGCCATGGCAGTGAAGACAGAAGGGGAATGTCAAGTGGATCTGAAGCAGGCAGACAAGGATGGCAGTTGCCTCTGATTTCCTCAGGGGAAAGAAATCTCTCCTGCCTGCGTGGTCAGGATTGTGTCCCAAACCAGCAAGCAGCACTGTTTTATCTAGGTATTTCTTATTCTCCATCCTGAGATGAATTCGATTCCCTTTAGGAATATCAATCCTATCTGAAGAAAAGAGCGATCTATTGTTTCCTACGGGGACAGTGGCTACCGTGGTCATATACATTAATGGATGAAAAGAGTTCATCTAAATCTTGAGATACATGATCTCAAACCCTTTCTGGGAATTGATTGTCATTTCACCTGCAATTTCAGTGACAGCGTCTACAAGGGAGTTGAGATCTCAGAAAAAAAGTCGTGACATGTTCATAATTAATTAAACCTTTTAATAATGATTATGAAGTTATTCTAAAATAGTGACAAAAATACCTCTAGGTAAACATGTCTGTGACGTATGAAAAAAAAAGAATCTTATTGAAGTTTAACCAGGGAACACCGAAGTCTGAGAAGTTGAGGACAAAGTTACACTGAAAACTTGGCTACTCTGAGGCTTTGACTTTCTAAGTTTTGATTTTTTTCTTTTTATTTTTGAACACTGAACAATGCCAACTCGAAGAGAAATAAAGTGACAATTCAGAAAAAGTAATCAGAATGGTAACAACCTAACGCAATTATTCATCCTTTACCCATTGACTTCACCAAAATTTGTCAGGTTTCTTTTCTCCCCACAGGCCACTAAATGTTGGCTTGCTCCCAAGTTTAAGCCATCACTAAGATGCAGTTCATTTCTGGCTGTCCACAAAGAGAAACATTTCCTGTTAAACTGCCCCAATCATGCTGTCTGCTTAGCCCCCACACATCCTCCTTACCTTTCTCTATTAAAGACAAACAAGCAATGTTTTTCTGTTTGACTCTAAGATACTTGCAGATTTTGTGGTCAGAGCAGTCTTCCTGTTGAAATGTCTTTTTGGATAAACTCTTTTCTTACCTAAGACCAGATTTGTTTTATTTGACAGTTGTGTAGTGCCATGTATTAGCTCAAGATTGGACTTTACTTATGAACATATGCCATCTTTTCCCAGGTAAGCCCTTCAAATCTTTGAACTCCTAGGAACCAGCAGTTAGCGTAATGACTATGTCGCTGGACTCACACATAGTTGACTGCGGTTCGCATCCCGGACCCGGTGGCTTAAAACTCACGCCGGGCGCATGTGCATGTGTGCCCAAGATCCCGAGAGGAGAATGGAGGAGAAGGGATTGTGACATGACCATCCTCCCTGGGGGATGATTTCTCGCTTTCTGTCTCTCTGTCTCTCTCTGTCTGTCTGGCGAGCACACGCACCCTATAGTGAAAAACCTTTCCAAAAAAAAAAAAATTTGAATTCCTCTACTGTTCATGAATTCAAAAATTCAACTCCTTTTTATTTATTTATTTATTTATTTATAGGGCGTGTGCGCTCACCAGACAGAGAGAGAGAGACAGAGGGACAGAAAGCGAGAAATCACCCCCCAGGGGGGATGGCCACGCCGCAATCCGTTCTCCTCCGTTCTCCTCTCGGGATCTTGGGCATGCACTCACACGTGCCCGGCGTGAATTTAAGCCACCGGGTCCAGGACTGGAACTGCAGTCTACTACATGGGTGTCCAGCAACATACCCATTACGCTAACTGCTGGTCCCAACTCCTTTTTATTTTTTAAGAAAGGTTTTTGCTATAGGACATGTGCACTTGCCAGAGAGATAGTGAAACAGAAAGCGAGAAATCACCCCCTGGGGGGATGATCATGTTGCAATCCCCCTCTTCCATTCTCCTCTCAGGATTTTGGGTATGCGCACACATGTGCCTGACATTAGTTTTAAGCTGCTGGGTCTGAGATTTGAACCACAGTAAACTACATGGCAGTCCAGAGATGTAACCATTATGCCAACTGCTGGTCCCAAGTGAGTTCAACTTTTAAGCCAGTGTTCTGAGCATCATATCTGTAACAACATGATAAGGACTTATTTGATATTTGATCAAAGAAATTTTCTTTGGCTCTTTGAAGGGAGAACCACTTCCTGATTCTTGGGTTAGAATCTTTTCCACTCATGTATGAAGATTTCTCTGTTTTTCCTTGTGGGGATTGCAGGAGGGAATATCTTTGACTGCCTTGGACTAGGACTGTGCAGAAGAGTAACCAAGAAAGACTCTTTCCTGTTTTTTTAATTGTTTTAAGTCTTATAAACTAATCCAATCCCATGGGTAATTCTCACTCTAGTTTGTGTCCTCCTTCCTCTTCTGCTGACTGTATGTTCTTCCATTATGATACTAATTCAATTCAATATCTACAAATATGGAAAATTTTACTATGGACAATTTAGAACTTCAATGACCTCTTTGGGAACCTTGGTATCTCCCCCTATTGACAAATCCAAGACCTGTCCCTTCCCATCACCATGTCCAATCCTCATCCTCTTTTGTTAAAACCTCCAAGTCTTTTTAGCTTCCTTGAATACTTTGACAGGTCCTCCTTCAAAATCCTTACTTCTCTGGCCCAGCTTGGCAGTGCAGCTGATAGCAAACTATACTGTAGTGGTGGAAGCCTTGTGACTGACCATGGACTCAGATTTCCAGGTTGACTTGAAAACAGTTCAGGTGCAGTTCATATATCCTGTTCTTATGAGCTGAAGGACTACAGGAAGGGGAATCACAGTATGAGATGTTGTTAGGATCCTCCTCTCTGACCTTCTCTTTCTCTCTCTTGAGTGCATGCACACATACTCTCTCTCTTGAGTAAAAATAATAAGCTTTTTTTAAAAAAAGCTCTTACCTCCTCCATTCCTCTGTACACTTCTGCCAAAACTCTCCCTTCCTACTTGGGACCCTTAATTCCCTATAAACATTTAAGCTGTAGGCATACTTCTCTTTGTTGGATGCTCTTGAGGAACTCGGGGACTCCACGAGCATCTACCTAAGTCTGAAAAAGATCATTGGAAGCCCAGATAGTGGTGCAGGAACAAAACATGAGGCGCTACTAGGCTATCCACATGGAAGAGCTCTAGATTTGCTTTCAGAGATCTCCCCGAGTATGCCAGGCACATGTGTGCCCATGATCCAAGGCTGACCAAGACTAGTGGTGGATTGCAGCATTGAGACTCTATTGGGGGTGCAATCTCTCTCTCTCTCTCTCTCTCTCTCTCTCTGTGTGTGTGTGTGTGTGTCGCTCATTTACTCTGGGAAGAAGTCAGTATACATTTTTTAAAAGCTAATTGAAAGCATGCTGGATGTTTTATTCACTCAGATGGTCTTTAGAGACACTTATGGCCACTTTTTGGATCCTCAATCCTTCAATCAAAATTCAGTCTGAAGACTCCATAAGATAATGCATCAGAGCAGAGCAAAGAAAATCAAACTTTAAAATCCTTTCCATTAATATCAGTAGGGACTCTTCGACCATCACTCTGAGAAGGCAACCTCAATTTGCCCTACCCTCCAGAAATACAATCCTGATTAGAAAATAAGACAAACAAACAAAATAGCTAAAGGTAAGCAAGGATAAGAGCTAACTCTTTTATGTAAACCATTATGTGAATGAATAAGAACTAAAGTCACAAGCTCTCTATTTCTCTGTACACATATGAATATACATATGTATATTAGGTATGATATTTACCTACCTCTAGATAGTACTACCATATTAGAATATAAAATTCATTCAATTAGCTCTAATCTGATTGACTTAGAGATTAAAAAAAAATGCTTGCATAAGGCAAGCCGGCATTGGGGTTAAGGTAACTGTAACCTACATGGCCAACTGGGCAATTTGAGACTTGGACCTGTTGCTTGAAAAACACACTGGATGTGTGGACATGTGTGTCCAAAATCATGAGAGGAAAGTGGAGAAGGAATTGTCATGTGACCATGCCCCATGGGAGGTGATTTCTTACTTTTCTTCTATATCTCCTTCTCTCTCTCTCCTCTCTTCCCAGTGAGCACATTCACTTGTAGCAAAAACAAAAAAAAAACAAACTTGTAAAAAAAAAAAAAAAAAAAAAAAAAAAGTACTTGTATTAAGAGAAGAGAGGGTAGGAATCAGGAAAAAAAGAAACAATCAAACAACACATTTAATAGATACAAAAGTTTAGGGGGACCAGCAGTTAGCGTAATGGCTATGTCACTGGACTCCCATGTAGTCGACCGCGGTTCGCATCCTGGACCCGGTGGCTTAAAACTCACGCCGGGCGCGTGTGCGTGTGTGCCCAAGATCCCAAGAGGAGAATGGAGGAGAAGGGATTGTGGCGTGGCCATCCCCCCTGGGGGTGATTTCTCGCTTTCTATCTCTCTGTCTCTCTCTGTCTGTCTGGCAAGCACACGCACTCTATAGCAAAAACCTCTCCCCACCCAAAAAAAGTTTAAAATTATCTGTTGATGTAATGTATATGGTAATATTTTTGACTTGACTAATATCTACTGTATTCATGCTGAGAAAAATCATTTTGCATATTGTAAAAAAATTTAATTTAAATCTCTCTCTCTCTCTCTCTCTCTCTCTAAATTAGTTTCCAAGATCTTTTGCTTATTTAAAACCTTAGACCTATGTCTCTCTGTCCCATAGCAAACTAAATAAATAATAATAAATCAAAAAGTTAAATAATAAAAAAATTAATAAGAAAGAACTATCATATAAAATATTATATCAATGCAAAAATATAATTTTATTTTCTTTCTGTTAAAGTGACAAGGTGCTTCCTCTGTGTGTGTGTGTGTGTGTGTGTGTGTGTGTGTGTGTGTGTTTTTGTGTTTTTTTATTTGTATCTAATGAGCACACATGCCCTCTGGTAAAATTTTAAAATATTTAAAGGTAGCTTAAATTGTATTTTTTGTCACCTACAATCAAAATCAACTGAAAATTTATGTCATGTAAATTTTCATTTTTTTAGTTTTTCTTTCATAACTTTTCTCTGCCTATGATACATTTTACAATGCTACTTTTCATAATGTGTCATTTATTAGTTCAAATCTATTGTTCTTGATTTTTTTAAAACAAGATATTTGAAGTAGTGGCTCCAATGAGCAATCACAGTCAGTGATCAGTCTCAAGACTTAGGTAAAATTTCACAGAAGTACATTTTCTACACTACAATTCTACAACACCCAAACATTTGTAACATTTTATTTTTCTGTTTTGTCATTTTCCATTGGCTAAAAGAGATCACATGATCTCTTTTGCAAATGTAAATACTTTTCCAATTATGTGGCATATATTTAACTGTGGCATTCTGTTGAGACATCCTTGGACTGTTAAGCAGGGATAGAATACTCTGATTCTAATTAGTATTTACTTTGTTCAATGCTAATTCTGTTGCTGCTATTTTAAGAATGCATTCTATAATTAAACAGCATATCTTAAACACTATGAAATGTTAAAATGTTGACTATTAATTTTTTTAAATAAATGACATTCTGTGCATGGATATGCTTTGGGAAAAAAACAAATATAAATGAGAAATAAAATGTGTCAACAAAATTAAGTCAACAATAAGTGTTTATTTCATCTCTAAATAGAGAAAATTAGAATTTCATTCAACTTTTAATTGTATGGGTGAACTCTTTTCATAATATCTGTATCAATGGACACAATGAGTCATGTACAAAGATAAATATAAACAAGGATTAAAAATAGAAGAAAATTTGAATTAGTGCATTTCATTTTCCAAAATTTAAATGTCTAAAGTGATTCTTAATAACTAGAAAAAGACATTGAGAACTTCTGGTTTCAGTGAAGACACAAAGAACATGAAAGTCATAACTCCTATCTTTAAAGTAAGAAAAAGAGATAAGCTGAAAATAAATGACTTTTCTCAGTCTCAGATAATTCCCATCAGAGGCCAAAATGCCACCACAGAATATGAAAAACAGGTGAATGCAGACATTTGCAGCTGAGATCAGTATAAGAACCAACCCAAATGTCCAAGAACAGATTAATGTATTGAAAATGTATGCCACATATACCCTACAGAATACTACTCAGCCATAAAAATCAATGAGACCCTGGCATTTGATAGAAAATGAACAAACATGGAAGATTTACATCTAAACAAAGCAAGCCAGACTCTGAAAAAAAGGCATTGTATGTCCCCACTCAATGTATACCAAATGTCTGCACTCTATGGCAGAAACTGAAAGATTGGACGGTATAAAAGCATGGAGAGCAATGGTGATACTAGACAATGCAGGAGGAGGTTGAGAAATGGAGGAAGGTGAGAGGGAAGGAATCAAGGGGAAAAAGAAAGAAGCAAAACTTTTAAGGGACACAAATGGAAAATGATCCATTGATGAAAATATATATGGTAATATCTTTGACTGAACCAATATACAGTGTATTCATGATGGGAAAATTCATTTGGTATACTGTAATGATAAACAGTGATTGAGGGTAAAAAAAAAAGCATCTTTTTTAATAAAATAGTTTTTATATCCTATTTGAAGTCATTGCTAATGACTGATGTCTTTGCTAAGAGAGGTGAGTCTGACCAAAGAAGAGATTTTATCTTACTGATATGACTAGAATGGAGAAAGGACTATTCTGGGGAAGACTAAAAGGAGCTCAGTTTTTGTGTATGCTAAACTGGAGATACTTATTGTCATCTAAGTGGTTATATAGAGTAATTTGTATAAATAACTATGAAGCTAAGGAGAGAGATCTGGGCTGGAGAAAGAAATTTGGGAGTCATCAGAGTATATATGATATTTAATGTCTACAACAAGATAAGAGGATGAAAGGAGTGAGTATAGAGAGAGATAAGAGTTTGAAAGATTATTCCTTTAAAGCAACAATGTTAAGAGGTCATGGAGATAAGAGACAAATAGCAAAGGATACCAAGAAAGAGCACTCAGACTTGTTGAAGGATAATCAGAAAAATGTGTTAGCCTGAAAATCAAGTGGAAAAAAAAAATGTGTCTCCAGAGTGAGTGAGAAGAGAACTGACCAGTAAATTTGGTGGTCAAATAAAATCAGTTTTCCATTTCTGTATAACAGATCATCCCACAATTTATTGACGTAAAATGAAATCGCCCATTTGATAATTCTCTCTCATAGTTCTCAGGTTTGTCTAGGCTCAACTATGCAGTTCTCAGACAGGGTCTCTCATGGACTTGCAATCAGACAGTGGCTAAGACAGGAGCCATCTCAAAGACTTCCTCACCCTTGTCTGGGGATGGATGCTGGTTGCCTACTGGCACATTTAAATTTGACATAGGGTATGTGTGCTTACCAAAGAAAAAGAGAAAGAGAGCAAGCCACCAGGTCCATGACTCCAACTGCGGTCAGCTACGGGAAGTACAGTACCTTAACCACCACACCACCTGCTGACCTCTCAACTGGGACTCTAAGTCAGAACATCCACAGGCAGATTCTCAAAGTGTCATGGCTTTCTTCTCTGTGTTATTGCTGGGTTCAGTGAATGAATGACTCAAGAAAGAAAGCCAGGTGGAAGCAGTATCACCTCTTATAACCAGCCTTGGGAGTCACACATTATTTCTGCAGAATATGTCTCATTAGAATTGAATCAATTAGGCCAGCCCTGTTCCAAGGGAGGACAATTAGAATACAATTCTTGATGGGAGGAGTGTCAAAGAATTAGCAAAACTTACTTGAAACCAGCACATTTTCAATGAAGAAATAGAGATGAAATTGAGTCAAAAGAAAATGGAGGGCATGCTCTGCAGTGCAGTAGTAATGCACTGCTCAAGAGAAATCAAATCCCACGTGGCGACTGTAGTTCAAATCCCTCACTCCGTCAGCCTGAAACAAGCCAAGCACACCAAGTGCCCAGGATCTCATGGGCTGTAGGACTGAAAGGAGGAGATTACAGCATGACTAGATCCTGTGGAGGGTGATCATTTCCCTCTCGCTTTCTTTCTCTCACATGCATGTGCAAATGCTCTAGAATGAATAAAGAAAACAAAGAGGGAAATTAGAAAAAATGATATAAACAACCATTTTGAGATCTTTTATACTTTAAATGAATGTTGAAATTTAAAGTAATAGCTGGAAGAGAAGGGAATTTAAGGGATGCATTTAAAAAAAAATTGTAAAGAATTATTTTTTGGGACCAGCAGTTGGTGTAATGGCTATGTTACTGGACTCCCATGTAGTCGACCACGGTTCGAGTCCTGGATCCGGTGGCTTAAACTCACGCCAGGCTTGTGTTCATGTGTGCCCAAGATCCCTAGAGGAAAATGGATAAGAAGGGATTGCCACGAGGCTATTGCTCCTGGGGGGTGATTTCTCGCTTTCTGTCTCTCTGTCTTTCTGGTGAGCACACGTGCCCTATAGCAAAAAGCTCTCCAAAAATAATAATTTTTAAATTTTATTTATTTATTTATTTATTCCTTTATTTTAATTTGACCAGAGAGGGACACACAGAGAGAAAGTGAGAAAGCAAGCCTTCAGGTCTGGGTCTCAAACCTCATAGGGCCATGTGGGAGTCTAGTACCTTCAACTACCATGCCACCTGCTCGCCACGATGGATACATATTTTTAAGGGGGAAATGACAGCATGCTTGTAAGCTGATAGGCATAATCCATTGGTGAGAACATTTTTTTTATGATGCACAAGAAAAAGAGAAAAACTATTCAATCAATTTATTTGAATAGGCAAAAAGATATGCCATCTGGTGGGCAAGAAGTATGGTTGGACTAAGGTAGGAGGACTAAGTATTATTTCACAATTAAGAGACAAAGGGGTTTATCTATGCAAAGATTCAGTTAATGAAGGATTTTTATTTGGATGCTTCTATTTTCTCTATGAACTAGGAAACAAGAGAATCAAATTGAGAAAGAGGATGGTGAGGAGGTATTTGGTGTTTGAGAAGAAGGGAGTAAGATATAGTTGATGTAGTCACTTAGAAGAGTGAGAATAAACAGATTAGGGAAATTCAATAGGATTACTCATCTCACTTGAAGTTATTGATATTGAGTATAAAATGATACTCATCTGCACGTATATAGATTTGTATTTTTACTATTCACATTGAAATTTAAAGGTGCTGAGAAAGGACAGATAAAGAGCTAGATTGGACCAGAAATCATAGTTGTAATTTATTCAAATGAGCACAGTAATATGGCTAGAAATGGACATAAAAGTTGCATATATGTGATTAAAAGATTCTGATTATTGGCTATCAAATATAATCTAAGTAAGAAGGGATCTGAGGGTATATGTGGGGTGACAAATAACAGACTATAGGTTCAATATATTGGAGATTCTGGAAGGAGAGGGATCAAAGGATGTTAATGATGGCTTACTAAAAGAGAGAGTTGGAAAGTTAAGAGGTAGTGGTCACAGAATGAAATTAAGCAGGAGTTGAGGTTACAGGAATTGATAAATCCTAAAATATGCCATTGGAGGGACTTGCTAATGGGGCAGAAAACAAGTTTGAATGAGGAAGGAAAGAAGCTGAGAGGACAGATGACTGGTAGGACCATCCATGTTGACATTGAGATTTCCCTGAATTCAAATAGTAATAGTATTGGAGCAAGTGAAAGGAAGGCAGCGGTCTACAAAAATCTGCATAAAAATGGGAGAGACAATGAAGTCTATACTGTGAAAAAATGAGATATTTTCAAATGGAGGGGTTTGTGTTGGTAGTGATAATGTCCAGAGGGTCTGGTGAATGAACTTCAGGAGTTGAAGAGAGGTAGAGGATGCAATATGAGTTTCAGAATCTAGGAAATGAGGAATGAATGACACAGGACTTTGGGCTTCCTGCAGCTACTGGTAACAACATGCATAAAAGGAAGGAAAAAAATTTGTTTTCATTGTGATGAAAAACACACAACATGGAATCTACTCTCTTAACAAATTTTCAAGTGTAGAATATTGATAACCACATGCACATGTGTACTGCAGATTTTCGGAACTGTTTCATCTTGCACATCTGAAACTCTATACCCATTGAACAGCAACTTGCCATTTTCTCTCCCTATTATTCATGGCAACCACCATTTCTACTTTCTCTTTCCTAAGGTGATTAGACACCTCGTATAAGTGGAATCATGCAATACGTATGCTTTTTTAATAGAAGATGTCTTGTGTACATTTATAGAGTTTACCCTATCATTCTGCAATATTACTATATTAGGTGCTAAAGACCAAATGATAGCTTTTGAGATAGAAAGTGTCATATCTAAAGCATAATATACTATCCTTTTAAAGAGAAACCACACCATTATTAGTTTTTGTGTAGGGTACATGAGGAGAGAGAGAGAGAGAGAGAGAGAGAAAGCATCCCTCAGGGGAGATGGCCATGTTACAATCCCTATTCTTCCGTTCTCCTCTCCAGAGAGACACACGTTTCCAGCATGATTCTCAGGCTGCTGGGTCCAGGACTCGAACCACAGTTGGCCAAGTGCAAATACAGCTGCTTTAACCTCCACGCCACCTGCTAGCACCAATATTGATATCATTTTTGTTGTTCTACTTGAATATGTTTTTTCTCTGTTCATGGCTCTTTATTATTGGGTCGTTTGGAAAGTCATGACACATTTCTTGCATAGAAAAACAGAAAAATTTGTCATGACTTTCCTGATGACTTGATATTTATGCTTTTAATTTTTAACCTTTTGGGCAACCATCTCAGCTCTCCAGGCATAGAGATATGTCTTTCCCCTATAACAACAAGCATTTCAATAGATTCTACCACAGAACATCAAAGTGCAATAGTGTTAAATGCCTATATGTATGCAGAGCAAGAATAACACTAGCCTTGCCCGGACATAAGCTCCCTCTGTCCACATCATCCTGGTAGCTGCTTTAGATAATTGATTTTCTGCAAACAAGGCATGAAAATGCTCCCACTTCCTTTGAAAGGACAGCACACCCAGGGCGTCTTTCACTCTTATTGATTTTAAATCACATTCAATGACTGACTTTGAATCATCAAGTGGGTTTCCCTGGAGTTAAAGCTCCAGAAGGATTTAATTAGAGGGCTGCAGTCCAGATAAAAGATACCATATCATTGACTTAAAATCTGAACTAAACTTTTGGGTGTTGACAGTGGGAGGAATAAAAGGTTTGCCTTACTTGTTTCTAAGATATTTTCTGTGTCCACGTGAATTTCTTGAGGTCAGGGACACTGTTGTATGTATTTCCTTATCTGAAAAACCTGCTTAAGGTCTAATACTGAGCAGGGGTTGTAGAAGCTTTCAGTTTATTTGATTTTATAGTCTTTTAACCTTTTAAAGGCATTTTAAAGTGAAATTAACTCCAAATTGAATATTGCATCCTCTAAAAATTTACAGCATCTGGTTCAAAAGTATTTAAGTATCTTGCCTTTAAGACTTAAGAGTATGAAGTATCTTGTGTGTAGCAGTTAGAATATGAAACCAGAAAGTTTTCCAATGTCATCTGGAAATAGTTTCAGGTACAAACCTCAGTAATATTTATGTCTCTTGTCACACTTATATTTATCACCCATAATGCGTACATAATGTGACAAATTGTAAAACTGTAAAAATATATTGAGATAAATATCCACAAATGGATTTGTTGGATTTTGGTTAGGGCAAAAGTATAGAATTGACTAATTAGTGCAAAATTACTACTTGGTTAGGGCATATGTATAGAATTGACTAATTAGTGCAAAATTACTCTTCATAATTGCTGCATCAGACTATATTCCTATAAATAGTGCAAAGTCTCAACAAGTCAATCTGGACCTGGCATTATCCATTTTTCTACTTTTTGTCAATCTAAAAGTAACTGTACCTTTACTTAATTTTTGTATTAATTTGTTGAAGTATTTTAGAGGCTCTGGTTTACAGGAGATAGCTAAGGTACAGAAAAAAAGAAGCCATTTCGCCAAAGTCACACAGCTAGATGTGTTCTGTCAGGTAATAGAATTGCTTTGCTCATCACACATGGAGTCTAGGCAACGTCCTCAAACAAATTTCTCCTTTGGGAAATTGTGTTTCACAGAATACTGCTCCAATTCTTCTTTGGCTAATTGCCTACCAGTTTTTCCTTTTGGATCTGGGAGCTAGTTCAAAGTGAAGCTACTACCTTACTCTTAAACTTTGACCTATCAAAATAATTATATTGGATATAAGTACGTAAGAACTATCATTTTCCCTTGTTTCCCAGTTCTGATAGCCTATAATAATGAGAAACACAGGACCAGCAGTTGGAGTAATGGCTATGTCACTGAACTCCCATGTAGTTGACCATGGTTCCAGTCCCAGACCCAGTGGCTAAAACTCACGCCAAGTGCATGTGCATGCATGCCCAAGATCCAGAGAGAAGAATGGAGGAGAAGGGGTTATGGTGTGGCCGTCCTTCCTGGGTGGTGATTTCTCGCTTTCTGTCTCTCTGTCTCTCTGGCGAGCGCACACGCCCTGTAGCAAAAACCTTTCATAAAAAAAAGGAATGAGAAACACACTTGGTAATGAAACTGTTTATCTCATTACTAACAAATTTTTACATGACTGTTCTTCACACAGATTTTTGAGTTTAGCTTGTCATAATAGCCTCTATTATCACTTATGCAAGTCCCAGGTTTCCTCATTTCACCTATCCAACAAAAAATTTTTACTTTTGTTTGCCATGTAATTTTGTTTCAAGTCTGTGATGGTTAATTTGGGGTATCAACTTGAGTGGATTGAGAGTTGCAATAATGCCTGATGAAGTATTGCTCCTGAGTGTTGTGAAAATGTTGACTGTATTTGTGAAAATGTTGGTGGACAGACCGGAGTTTGAGTCAGTGGACTGAGAGAAGAAGACCCACCTGTAATACGGGTGGATAGCATCCATTCAGGTAGAAGTGCTGGGTGGACAAATAAAGGAAGTGGAGTATTCTGTTTCCTCTTTCTCCCTGATCCTGCTTTTCAGAGCATACTGTGTGTTCCTCTCCTGCTCTCTGAACATCAGCCTACCTCATCCTAGTTCTTTTTTTTCCTCTCTTTTTTTTTTTTTTTTTTTTGAGGTTTTCTCCACATGCCCTTGCCAGACATACAGAGAGAGACATAGAGACAGAAAGCAAGAAATCACCCCCCAGAGGGGTTGGTCACACCGCAATCTCTTCTCCTCCATTATCTTCTCAAGATCTTGGGCACACACACGCACACACGCCCAGCGTGAGTTTTAAGCCACCGGGTATGGGATGCGAACCACAGTCAACTACGTGGGAATCCAGCGACATAGCCATTATGCTAACTGCTGGTTCCCCCTCATCCTAGTTCTTCAACTCAGCCCTTGGTTGTATTCAGTTTCCCCCAGTGCTTGGTCCCTGTGTCCTTCTGGCAATACAGACACTGTGATCTTTAGCTTTTGACTTTGGCTTCTTACTTTTCGTTTCCCAAGAGTGCATGAGCCAGAGGATTTCCAAGTACCCTCAAGCATTTGGCCTCAGACTTAGACTGTACCAGATTCCCTACTTTTGAGCCTTCTAGCTACTTATCCAGCTTGCAAGAAGCCTGTTGTGGGATTTCTTCACCTTGTGATCATGAGAAATGTTTCCTATAATAAATCATGTAACATATGCTTTATTTAAATATATACATATAATAAATCATTTCATATATGATTTATTTTAAAATTTCAATATGAAATTATTTATTTTATGTACTTTTTCCTATTGATTATGCTTTTCTGGAGTCCTTTTCTATCATTATTCTTTTCTAATCAGGAATTATAAACATGATCCCTTTTTTTCAATTAATGTCCTTTGACTTTACCAACTTAGCATTATTCAACAATAGTATCATCCCAAACTCCACTTCCTAACCTAATCATCCAGCATATACTAACAAGACTTATTCTCCTAACATTTAAAGAGCTCATTCATTCTGGAATGGAGCTTGCAAATCATAAGTTCCAAAGAACCCAAGTAGGACTCTCCATTCAGTAAAGACAAGAAGAAAAATAGCTTTAAAACCAAATATTTAGGGACCAGCAGTTAGCGTAAAGGCTATGTCGCCGGACTCCCATGTAGTCGACCGTGGTTCGCGTCTTGGACCCGGTGGCTTAAAACTCACGGCAGGGGCGTGTGCATGCGTGCCCAAGATCCCAAGATGAGAATGGAAGAGAAGGGATTGCAGCGTGGCCATCCCCCCTGGGGGGTGATTTCTCGCTTTCTGTCTCTCTGTCTCTCTCTGTCTGGCGAGTGCATGCGCCCTATAGAAAAAAAAAAAAACCCTCCAAAAAAAGAAAAAGAAAAAAACCAATTATTTACACACATATTAGCTGTTTTATCATGGACAAGACAACATAGCTTCTGTTAATTTCAATGGACCCTACTACAAAACAGAGACAATAAAAATCAAGTTATATACCATAGGGGTGTTTAGATTAGTAAAAACTACCTAGCACAATGACTATCTGGTAACATAAATAAATAAATATTTTCTGTTATGGATCTTAATTCTTTCAAGATCATATATACAATAAATTGCTTTGATAAAGAAATGTGAATTAGTTTTAATATATATGTTAATCAAAAATTAAATTATGTGAGACCAGTAGTTGGTGTAATGGCTAGGTCGCTGGACTCCCATGTAGTTGACAGTGGTTCATGTCTCAGACCTGGTGGCTTAAACTCACGCTGAGTTCATGTGCATGCATATCCAAGATCCCGAGGAGAATGGAGGATAAGAGATTGTGGCATGGCCATCCCCTTTGGGTGGTGATTTCTTGCTTTGTGTCTCTCTGTCTTTCTATCTTTCTTTCTTTCGCACATGCCCTATAGCAAACACCTTTCAAAAAAATTCTTAAATTATATTCATTATAAAGGTCTAGAAGAATACAAATGTACACAAAATTTTTAAAACTTTTTTCGCATTATTCCTAAGTTATATTTCTCAGAAATAACCCTAGTCTTTAAAGACTTTTTCTTTCCATATACAAATACATAAACACTATATAGATTTCTTGCAAACAGGAAATAAGTGTATTTTCTACAATTTATCTTTTTCTTATATATTTAGATCTTTCTTTAATAATTCAGTATCTGTAGTGTGATAATATACAGAAGTAGGTTATTAAATGTTTAATACCTGGCTATCGGGAAAAAAAAAATTCTACTTAGAACCATTTTCCTATTTCTGTGTTGCAAATACTCTTATGGCTCAATTCAAGCGACAAAGGCAGTGCTACTAAGTGCAGAATTAGTGATAAATACTGATAATACACTCTTGCAAAGCAATGAGACAGGACTCAACACACCACTGATTTTTTTTAAATGATATTTTTATAAGCAACTTCCTAACAAATACTGAGGTGTCATCTTTGGACAGACAATATTAAAAGAGGGTTTGAAATACTAAAAGAGGGTTTTTGTGTGAAAAATCTAGACAAGTATATGAACATCAAGACAATATTTTCTCAAAAATTATTTTTTGAAAAATGATATAAGTATAAAACCTTATGATACACAAACGCACATTACAAATACAGTATGAACACAATGTCATAAAAACAAGTACATATGCATATATACATATGCATATATACGTGAATATACATAAAGACTCGCAGGCATTTCAATAAGTACTAGATAGATATAAAGTTGATCATGAGAATTGTTATCATTAGATAATGAGATTATTGACTATTTTTGTTTTCTACTTTCAATATTTCTTATTTTTGAAGTATTTCACAAAATCACATTATGCTTGCAATTTACAATTCAGGTTTAAAAATAAAGTTCCACTTTTACAATAAGATTCAGTAGTGCTGGAATATCCTACTTTTGCAAGTGTTCTAAATATAGGGCAAGCCAAGTGATGTAAGAACTCATTCTATATAAATAGTCATTAAAATAATATATAATTATTTAGCTACTGAATGTCAAAGATTCATTGTTTACATTTTCTTGCTTTTAAGACTTGGTTAACACCAGAAAACTATCCCCTGAATTTTGTCCTTATAAATACATGAAACATTTCAAATAAATTCAATTCAATAATGTATATATGTATACTTTTAGGGGAAGTAAAATACTAAATCAAATCAAATGAGTCTTATTCATAGTCAGCTAATAGTCACTAAATGATTTCTAAGTGTACAATCTGCTCAGCAAACATCAAGTACTAAATAAATATTGGCTTTCATTTCTACCGTTACCTCATTTATTTTGAACTCCAGGCACATGTACAGTATAGTCAATGTTCAGTTAGTAAAACAAGAATAATTCTGTTTTCAGATCGGAAGGAATTTAATACAGTCAATTTTCTGCAAAACAATTGCAAATTAAAAGACTTCCACTTTTGATCAAGATGAAGCTTGCTACAATCAAAACAATAGACAAAATAAACTGTATATCAATTTTTAAAACATTGACCATCAGATCATGAAGAGCAGCAATCCCTGTGAGACAGTATAAAAACTTGAGAGAATCCCTAGTTATTGGCTGGGGATGGTTTCTAGGCTTTGACACTGGAACAAGAAACTCAGAGGAATCTTCACGGTCCTTTTGAGTTTAAGAGACACAACTGGGAGTCCAGGGAGGCTAAGGTGGATAGAATTTGCAGGGCAAAGCAACATAGAGGAAAATAATGTGTAGAAAGTGCTTCAGGAATATACTGATCGTCACCCTCAAGTATTTGGCAGGGTACTCTCAATATGTATGAGGAAGCTACCCTAGGCCAAGGAAAGAGCTACTCAAACGGATTAAACAGAACAATCTCCAAGGCTCAAATAGGGCTGGGTACAAAGTATTCTATGTTACATAAGGTATGGAAATTAGCCCTACACTAAATAATACCTAACAAAGCTTAAAAGAAAGACTCAGAAGTATCAACCGGTTTCCTAGCAACTCAATTTTATCTTAGAACAGAGCAAATGAATATTTTCAGAACAATAAATTTATATATGTGTGTATATATACATATATATTTCCAACACCAATCAACAAATTAAAACTCACAGTGTTTTACCAATAACCAATACAATGTTCCTTGAGAATACAAGGAAAGAGGAAAATATGAATCATAATGAAGAAAAAAAAGAATTGATTATAACTAGCTTAGAGATAACCCAGATGCCATAATTAATGGATAAAGGTATTAAAATAGTTATTATAAATATATTCCATAGTTTAAAAAGCTAGGATAAAAACTGGTCATGTGAAATAGAGACATGGAAGATTATAATATAAAAAAACCCAAGATAAATTTAAAGAGATAAAAACTGCATCTGACATGAAGAATATACTGAATGTGATTAACAGTTGATTAAAGAGTAGAAAATATAAGTGAAACTAAAAACGTAGAAAAAGAAATATCCATGAAATACAAAGAGCAAAAAAGGTGGGGGAAAAAATGAGCAGAGCGTCAATGAGCTGTTCTTCAAGTAACTTAGTATACTAGTAGTTAGAATCTCTCAAGAAAGAGGGGGGGGGAAGAAGAAAATAAATTTGTTGAAATAATGGTCAAAGTTTTTGATAAACACTATCTACCAAGAAACAAATAGTTATATTGATTCCAAATATAACAAACATGAGGAAAAATACATCAAACCACAACATAATCAACATGCTCAAAAAGTTCAATAAAACATTCAGAAAAAATATTCAATAAAACTATTTTTGAAAGGCAGATTATATGCAATGAAACACCAGATAAGAATGTCACCATACTTCTCATCAGAAACACTTGCAAGTATAAAGAAAGTACAATGACACCTTTTAAATAGCAAAGAAAAAGAAAGCTGTAAACCTATAAGCTCTGCACAATAAAAATATACTTCAAAGGCTAAATAAAGACTTTTCCCACTAGGCAAAAGTTTAAACAGTTCATTACCTGCCATCTTGCACTACAAGAAAGATTAAAGAAAGCCCTCCAGGCAAAAGACAATGATGGATATGGAAATCTGAGTCTATATAAAAAATGAAGAGCATGGGAAAAGTTAGCTATGAAAGCTTCTTTTTGCTTATTAATAAAAAGAACCTTGGCTGTTTAAAGTAAAAATATTTTGTTAGGTTTGTAACATATGGAGAAATAAAGAATATGAAAATAGCATCAAGAAATTAAAGAATCTGAGGTTTTATACCATATGCAAACTAACATGATAGCCCACCAGTGGTTCATGGATACTGGCAGAAGTCACAAGCTTCTGAGTCAGATATGAAGGACTTTATTACCTACAGCAATAGCAGCAGATAGAATATTCACATTATAGTGCTGATTCCCCAAACCCCATTCATATTGGGTAGCTCTAAAAATGCCAGATGACACCTACATGTACAGTAAGTTGTATTACAGTATGGAAATCCTGAGTTAAGGAAAACTAAATATTTCACACTGGGCAGTTAAGTACACCTGTCTCTAATGCAAAGGGACACACTGTGTCTACCTTCCAAGATTGTTCACTACACAAACATCTTTGCAATGAAAGTTTAAATCAGGCCTCTTTTCATGAGACAAGCAGAAATGCAGGTAACTTATAATTTTATCCAATATAAAACAGCATAAAGATTAGCAACATAAAAATAAAATTTTTCTTTTGTAGTGTATTATACCAGACCTAAAGTGGTATAATATCTCTTAAAGGTACATGGCAATGGGGACCAGTGGGTGGCATAGTGGTTAAGACGCTGGACACTCCCACATGACTGACCACTGAGTTCTGGACCTAGTGACTTTCTTTCTAACCTTCCCATCTCTCCGTGTCTGTCTCTCTCTGGTCAAAATAAAAATAAACGAGTGAATGAATAAACAATTCTTTAAAAAATAAATACCTAATTCTTATTTAAATGAATAATTCTTTAACAGTTAAAAAATGATACGCAGTAATGGGTTAAAGATTTATGCGATAAATCGTAACACAATAAAATACAGATGTTCTTCAACTTACGATGGGGTTACATCCCAATAAGCCCATCATAAATGGAATATATTGTAAATTGAAAATGTATTTAATACATTGTAGAGTATCAGTCATTTACCTGCATTGCCTTTTATAATCATGTGGCTAACTGGGAGCTAAGGCTGGCTACTGCTGCCCGGCACCATAAGAGGATATCGCAATGCAGGTTACTAGCCTATGAAATAATCAAAATTCAAAGTATGGCATTTACTAAATGTGTACTACTTTCACACCACCATAAAGTTTTAAAAAAATCATAAGTCAAACCATCCTAAATCAGGGACCACATGTACTAGATAAATCTAATAAGCCCCCCCAAAAATATAAAATAGGATGAGAAGAGTTGTCAATTAGTTCTAGTTGTTAAAAAGTTTCAGGGAACTGGATTTTTTTTTTTTTTGAGAGGTTTTTGCTATAGGGTGCATGTGCTCTCCAGAGAAACAGAGAGACAGAAAGCGAGAAATCACCCGCCCCCCAGGGGGGATGGCCATGCCGCAATCCCTTCTCCATTCTCCTCTCTGGATCTTGGGCACACACACACACGTGCCCAGCGTGAGTTTAAGTCACCAGGTCTGGGCCTCAAATCATGATCGACTACATGGGAGTTCAGTGACATAGCCTTTACACTAACTGCTGGTCCCCAAGGGGACTGGATTTTAAATGGCCCATAACTCGGATATCTTGCTCTGGTAGTTCAACAAAGTAGTGAAATGAATGAGAAATACAATAGTATATAATTAGGATAGCCTTATATGATTGTTGATTTTATATGTCTACTTACTAAGCTATGGTGTTGATATTTTGGTCAAACATTAGTCTAGATGTTGCTGCATAGGGATTTTTAGATGTGAATAGCATTTACAATCAGTTGCCTTTCAATAAAGCATATTATCTTCAGCTATTTTGTGGGCTTCACGTGATCAGGTGAGACTCTTTGAGTTACAACTGAGATTGACCAGAGAAGAAGGAATTCTGCTCAAGACTTTTAACATAGAAATCCTGCCTGACTGATAGTCTGATGGACTTCTCTATGGATCACATCATCAAATTTTACCTGAATTCCAGCCTTTCCCTATCTACTCTGCAAGTTTCAATTTATAGCTTCATGAGCCAGTTCTTTAAAATTTCTTAATAAATGATAGACGGAAAGGTGATAGATAAATGACAGAGATATATCTGTATCTTGACAGGAAAACATTTTTCTGTTTATATACACACATACAGTTTATTTCTCTTTAGTATATCTGTATCCATGAGGGACATCTTCAAAACGTTCATGTAAAATGTGTATTATGAAAAAATTATGCATAGGTTTCCATTTTCGTGCCAAAATAAACTTGTACTTTAATTTCACTTTTTTCCACAAATATTTTAAAGTCCCCTCATCCTTTTTAGTTCTGTTTCTCTTGAGAACTCTGACATAGATTTTGGTCCCAAGGGTGTTCCTAGAGGGACAGGATTTTTTTCTTTTTAGAGTTCTTTTTTTTTTTCAAGAATTATTTATTTAATTTCATTTATTATTATTATTTTTTAATTTTACCAGAGAGAGACGGAGAGAAAGTGAGAGAGCAAGCCACTAGGCCTGGGACTTAAACCACAGTTGGCCATGTGGGAGTCCAGCACTTTAACCACCATGCTACCTGCTGGCTCCAAGGGAAGAGATCTTAACAATGATGCGTTTTCTGAATAGTGATAGTACATGACATGATATGGCAATAGAGATCTGCGAAATTTCCATTGGGTACTCATAATCAAGTGTTTACAAGAGGCAAAGTTCCAGAAGACTATGAATATGATATGTTAGACAACTTTTGTGAACAAGCAAGTATAATGTGTTTGGCTAGTTGCTCCTAATTGCCCTTTACAAAGTGAGGGGGGAAAAGTATGAATTGAGGGCTTCAAATTCCCAACTTAAGTGCCATATAAATTATATGAGAGATTCTTATATCTGCCCTGAAAGAAAACTTTATTAGCTGTGGTCACAGAGTTGAAATTGCTGAAAACAAAACCTAAAGAGAAGCAAAATGCAAGTCTTCAGCTGAAGATTCCTCATAGCTCCTAAGAAGTAGTGATTTCAGGGTAAAAGTGAAATGAAGATTTCCTACTGATAATTCAGCCTCCAGCTCACAAACCTGAGTGGGATTACAACAGAACGGCAAAGAGATTCCAGATAACCTCTTTCTGCACATTCTTGAATGCTCAGATTGAACTTCAAGAATTAGGAAGAAAGCCACCATCCATCACATGACTATGAATCACTGCAGGACCACAAGAAATATGGGAAAGCAAGAAAATACCTCTCCTCCCAGGGAAAAGAATAACCCCTTTTCATCCAGACAGTTCAATGGAAATTATGGAAATACCTGATAAAGAATTTAGAAAATTCTTAATGGCAAAGGTAAACGAGATGAAAGAGAAGAGAGACAATGAACTGAAGAGTAAGGAGAAAGGAGCTGACTAGTTCCAGGAGGTGAGAAAATTCTTGCAAGATCTAAAAGAGGAATTACACACTTTAAAAAAGAATCAAAGTGACCTGTTAGAGATGAAGGCTATAATACAGGAAGTTAAAATCTCCCTTGAAAGTATTAAAAGCAGATTAGATCATACAGAAAATAGAATCTCAGAC
>NW_006203618.1:285715-292387 GCF_000334495.1 Tupaia belangeri chinensis
CCCCAGGGGGGATGGTCATGCCGCAATCTCTTCTCCTCCATTCTCCTCTCAGGATCTTGGGCACACATGCACACACACCCGGTGTGAGTTCTAAGCCACCAGGTCTGGGACGTGAACCGCGGTCGACTACGTGGGAGTCCAGTGACATAGCCACTATGCTAACTGCTGGTTCCCTGTACCTACCATTTGAACAGAATCCTAACATGTTTCCTGGCTTTAAGTTTTAAGCAACGTTCCTTAAGATTTCTTTGATTTAAGTTAAAACTGCTTTCTTGAAATTACCAACTGAAGTTGCTATTGAAAGTGGTTAGATTATTTAAGAAATTGTGTGATCAACACAATGTGTGTGTGTGGGGGGAGAATGGAAGACTACTGTAGACACCAGAGATAGTGTGAGAAGAGGGTGGAAAAGTACATAGGGTCATAAATAGGGATAATATATGTATATTTACATATATAACTAGAAATGGAAAATTTTGGACGATAACATGCGTGATTAAGCCACTTTGCAGTATATTCTGGATAGGAAAATCACATTTTGTATGCTGTGACAATGCTTAGGAAATGAATATAAATTAAGTTTTAAAAGTTTCAGGAAAAAAAAAACTAAAACTGTTTTTCTTTAAATTTAAAAAAAGGCATTAAAAATATCTATTTAATGATTACAGTAAGCTACATAGCCACAACTTGGTGCTACTTTATATGTTCATTCTATTCACTGAGGTTTATTCCTAAAGTCAGACTTGTGTTCATGGATATGTATATATCAGCTGTGCTTGCTATTGAAAATATTTAGATTAATTAAGATATTTACTGAAACAACAAAATATGGGGGTAAAAAGGCATAGAAAGCAACAATAGATAACAGATACAGTGTGAGAAGAGGATGAGAGATGACAGAGGGTGAGAGATAGGGAATCAAGGATGGGAAAAAGGCAAAATATACAAAAACCAAGAAATGGAAAATTATTTGTTGACAATAACACGCATGTTGATGTGCTTGACTGAGCCAATATACAGTGTATTCTGGATGGAAAAAATCTCATTTTGTATGCTGTAATGATGTACAGTGAATGAATGTAAATAAATAAATAAATCATAAAACAAAAATACCCACACTTCATCATCATCAAATGGAAGTGGTGAGCTATATATGAAATGACACTCAACCAGCTTGTAAGGCACAGGCAAGCCATATGAACAGTATATAATTAGAATGTCAACTATCTCCACTCCTGATAAATTATCTTCTCTTCCAGTCCACATCTATAGCCCCATGGGGTGCTCCATACATTCAGTTGACGAAGGCAGAGAAATTCTGGGTCTGATTTACCTATGGTTCTGTGCAATATACAGGCATCACCTGAAGTGAAGAGTTACAGCACCATAGTCCTTTACTAGAACATCCCTGAATGATAACTATGAAGGGAAACCCTCTCAGTAAGCAGAACCTCAAGTGGTGGACCTAGTTGTTCATTTTGATTGGCCTGAGAAATGGCCAGATGTGTGTATGTTCACCTACTGATGAACTGTGACCAATGATTTGATAGATGGATCATAGATATGATTAAATTGAAGCTTTAAAACTGTAAACCATAGGAAAAAATCCTTGTGACCTTGAATTAGAAAAAAAAAATCAATTTAGATATGACATAAAAAACATGAGCCATAAAAGACAAATTGAACATCAAACATCACCTAAATTAAGAGATTCTGCTTTTTGAAAGACACTTTTAAAAGAGTAAAAAGACAAGCTACAGACCGAGTTGAAAATATTTGCTCAACAAGCAATTCATAAAGGGTTTGTACCAAAAATATATAATGAATCCTGAAAACTTAATAAGGACTCAAACAACCCAATAAAATGGGCAAAATATTTGATCACTTTCCCTCGTAAAAGACATATGGAGGGCAAACAACAAGAACAGATGTTAAATATATATTTAGTCTTTATAACAAAACCAAGATACAACTACACACCAGTAACAATGTCTATAATTTTAAAAAAGATAAGAGTAAATATGTGGCACGAATGGAACCAATACATTGCTGGTAGAAAAGTCAAATTATTTGACCACTTTAAAATACAGCTTGACAGTAAATGATACACCTATCATGTGACCCAACCGTTCTGCTTTTAGGTATATTCAAAGTAATTAAAACGTATGTCTATACCAATACTTATGTGCAAAAATTCAAAACAATTTTATTCATAATAATGAGAAACAAGAAACAAAAATCTAGAAACAACTCAAATGCCCATCAACAGTTATATTGGTAAACAAATTGTGGTATATCCATACAATGAAATAGTACTCAGCCATAAAGTGAATAAACTGTTACATGAAACCACATGGATAATTCTCAGAATAATTAAACTAGACACAAAAGAGTATTTACTCTATGATTCCATATATAAAACTCTAGAAAATGAAAACTAATCTACAGAGACAAAAAGCATATCAGTACTTTCCCAGGGAGAGGGAGGTTCAGGGACAGATAGGAAAGAGGGATTACTGAAGAGCAGAAGGAATCTTCTCAAGGTGATGGGTTTTTATTATATACATTATAATGATGATTTGACCAGTGGATATATGTGTCAAACTTTATAAAACTATATACTTAAAATATGTAATATTTTTAAATATTTTTGCCATCAGGTGCATATGCTTGCTGGAGAGAGACAGTGGGAAAGAATGTGAGAAATCACCTAGTGGGAGGATAGCCATGCCACAGTCCTTTCTCATCCATTCTTCTTTCAGGATTTTGGGCACACACACATGTATTTGGCATGATTTTCAAGCCACTGAGTCTGGACTCGAACTGTGGTTGGCCATGTGAGAGTTCAGTACCTAATACCACACCACCTGATGACCCATTAAATATGTGAAGCTTGCATTATATCAATTATATCTCACGAAAGCTATCTAAAACAACAACAAAATAAAGCTAAGTAAAAAGTTCAGACAGTATGATTGAATTATGAAGTGTTTTAGGTAATAAAATGCCTCCCACTCATAAGATAAATATTGTATTGCCCAATTAGCAAGGAGTGCTTTTTAGCAAGTGCTCTTCAACAGTAGACATTTTCTGTAATATTTTTAAATTAAAAAAATAGTAATGTCTCAAAATAAAGCTAATGCAGTGCTTTATGTGTATTATTGCCATAGGATATGTGTGCTTGTCGGAGAGAGACAAAGAAAGAAAGAGAGGGAGGGAAAATGAGAAGTCTTCCCTCAGGGGAGATGACCACACTGCAGTCTCTACTCACTCCTCCACTCTCCTCTTGGGATTTTGAGCATGCACACACATGCACACAATGTGATTTTCAAGTTGCCAGGTCTGAAACTCAAACCACAGTCAACCATGTGGGAATCTAGTGTATTAACCACTATGCTACCTGCTGGCCCAACACAATGCTTTTTTGATTGATCTTTTCATATATTATGACTGTAAAAAACATTTAAAAATATGCAAAAGGTAGAGTTTGCATAACCACTCATACAGCAAATGTAACTTTAATTCTTTGATTTGTTCTATAGCTTTAAAAATAAGATGAACTTAAAGAACAATGACTTTTATTTTTGAAGATTTTGTTCAAAATAAGTAAAAGATATTATATTTCAACACAGTAAAATTTTAGACTATTCCCAAATAAAACACCTCAGAGTTCACCCTTACACTAATTTAGACATAAATAAAAGCAAATTAATCCAGTTGTGTCTTTACATAACTGTTTACAATATTTGTGATACTATAGTTCATTTAGAATTCACTCTTTAAACATATGATATGTTTATTACCTACATTCCCACAGGTATTGCAGATGAGAAGTACGCTGAAAGTGATTTCAAACAATTCCACACCATGAAGACGTTAAGGAAGATACAGTGGTATAAGTGGAATTATATAAAATGTTTACTGCACATGGCTTACTTCAATTGGCATACATAACATTTTCAAGACTTGTCTATGTGGTAGCCTATATCAGAATTTCATTCCTTCTTGTAACTGAGTAATATTGCACTCTGTGCATCTATCACATTTTGTTTATGCATTCATCAGTTAATGAACACTTTGACTGTTTCGACCTATTGGCTATTGTGAGTCCTGCTGCTATTATAATCAGTATACAAATATCTATATGAGTGTCTGATTCCAGTTCTTTTGGGTATTAAAATTGCTGGATCATGGGACCAGCAGTTAGCGTAATGGCTATGTCACTGGACTCCCATGTAGTCGACCGTGGTTTGCGTCCCGGACCCGGTAGCTTAAAACTCACACCGGGCCTGAGTGCATGTGTGCCCAAGATCCCGAGAGGAGAATGGAGAAGGGATTGCGGCGTGACCATCCCCCGTGGGGGGTGATTTCTCGCTTTCTGTCTCTCTGTCTCTCATGCGCCCTGTAGCGAAAATCTCTCAAAAAAAAATTGCTGGATCATACAATAATTTTATGGTTAACTTTTTGTGGAATCATATTTTTCCCACAACAGCTGCACCATTTTACCTTTCCATCAGCAATGCAAGAGAGCTCCAATTCTCCACATTCTTTCCAATACGTGTTATTTATTATTTTTCTCACAACAGCCATGCTAGTGGGTGTGAAAGGATATGCTATTGTGGTTTGATTTGTATTTCCTAATGACTAATGATGTTGAGTATTTTTTCATGTACCTGTTGACAATTTCTATTTTTTTTGGAGAATTGTCATTTAAGTCCTTTGTCCATTTTTAAGCTGTTCTTTCACTGTTTAATTATAGAACTTATGTATACTTTTAAAAGTTAAACCACAAGAAACTTGAAGAATTTATACTACAAAATATTTTTTGAGGGAAGATTATTCTACAATTCTAGTTATTTAGATATGCTGAAGTGTGGCAATATTTTAAAAATCATATTTTACTCAGTTTTATTCCTGCATTAAAATTTTCTTCAGGCAATGCTACTTTCTATCATCTGCACCAGGAGCAATCATTCCCACTTGCTCACTCTTGCAAGGCTACTACTCCACTCCAAGTTTCTTCACAAGAAAGTGGCCTAATTAGTATTGATTTGTACCCTCCAAGCAGTATTTCAGGTCTGGCGCTGGTAGTGGCTTTCAGTAAGGTGTTTTATACCTTTAAACATCTTTGGCTTACATCATAGGATGGGGCGCAACAAAAGCCATTATGATGTGCATGGCTGTATTAGTCAGTTATCATGTTGCTAAGTAGAGATATCTGAGACCAGATGTTTATAAAAAAATAGAGGTTAATTTTGTTCATGACTCTGGCATCTGGAAAGTCCAAAGGTGTGGGCTCTGATGCTACTTCTCAAGATTGCCAACAGAAGTAGGGAGGGAGACAGGCATGTGTAAACAGAGAGGAAATAGAATTTCCACTTTCTCTGACCCTTTAATGCCACAGTCTAATAGGATGGTGCCCTTCCATTAGTCCTCACCTCTTTAAGGATCTCACCATCTCCCAATACCATTATACTGGGGGCAGAGCTTCCACAACATGAACCTTTGGGGGACAACCATTATGCAAACCACAGTAGTGACATAAATGTGATTGCTCTGCTTTCTTTCGGAGAGCGCTAAAGTTAACCTCCATACATCATAACTGCTTTCCATTTGCATTTTGTCAGTCTAGACTCTGATGTCACTTATAAGCCCAAACATATGCAGTAACACAACACCCTTTTCTTCTTGATCCCTGAGATGCAGTGTCAAAGAGGTAAATTTATTTTCAGTGTTCAGTTCTGAACCAATCATTTCTAATATCTGGCTGTGGATCTGAGCATCTGGCCCCCAATAATCTAAGACCCCACCATCCTCTCTTCCTACACACTTTCTTCTCTCCTTCCCCTTTCCAACATCATAGAACTTACAAAGACACGTACAAGATCACAGTGCATAAGTTCACTTTATTTTTATCAATTGTATCACTGTACCCTATAGTGTAATAGTCACTCTAACTGTTTAGCCATTCTTTAGAAACCAGGCCTCTAGATACACAACAGATGTTTATATGTGACCTTTTCTGTACAGTGACTGACTACATGGGTTTTTATTTGAAGTAGTGAACTATTCTAAGATCTTTCTTTGGAGACAGACGAACCCCCTGTTTTTTTCGATTCTGTTTCTTCGGATTTTTTCTTTTATGCTGATTGCGCCTCCTTTTTTCATTCTTTTTCTTACTTCTCTTATTTATTGGATGGTAACAAATGCATATTGGTGACCTTTTTTTAAGCTTTCTTGAATGAGTAGCTGTTTGAGACTTTTTTCTTAAACTCCCTCGAAGGGGTCTTTTAGCCTTCATTGTTATCTTTGATACCTGGAGGGGAGACAGGGTGAGAGCAGTAGTCTATTAGTTAAGAGAAAGAATACAAGGACTAGATAGGAACGGGGTCTTTATGAAAAAGGATGTGCATTGAGACCAGCAGTTAGCATAATGGCTATGTCGCTGGACTCCCACTTAGTCAACCGCGGTTCAAGTCCCAGACCCGGTGGCTTAAAACTCACGCCGGGCGCGTGTGCGTGCGTGCGTGCCCAAGATCCCGAGAGGAGAATGGAGGAGAAGGGATTGTGGTGTGGCTATCCCCCCTGGGGGGTGATTTCTCGCTTTCTGTCTCTCTGTCTCTCTCTGTCTGTCTGGTGAGCACACGCGCCCTATAGCAAAAACCTCTCCAA
>NW_006203618.1:292604-300721 GCF_000334495.1 Tupaia belangeri chinensis
AGCACCTGACCTCCCAATATATACCTTCCCAGAACAATGGGGAGCCACACCCTTCAATCTGATTGGTCATCAAGGGTTTGCCCCAGCCAATGACAGCTTCAGGAGCCTTAGCCATCACAATGTACTACTGCTGATATCTCCATGGGGTGAGGAATGCTAGGAAACAGTGATGTGGCCTTGACATCATAAAGTACTACTCCTTTAACCTGTGTGTGGAGGGGGAGGGATGGTGATCTTGGGGAAGCAGATAACTGGGTGGACAAATTGGTCTGTCATGTCTCCTCATTTCTTCAGGTTTAATTCTGTAGGCTCACATGGGAGGGAAAAAGTATTTTATATAAGTGATTTTTTATGGCCATTTATACCCTATGGTTCTTTCTGTCCTATACCACTCTTCGTTCTTACCTAGTGTTTTGTATGTCTTATCTAAAATCCCTATAAGTTAATATGACCACATTTTTTATTTTATCATTTCTTATTTAATTGGTGTACATCTTTATGGCATGCAATATAATTTTTCAAAGCATACATGCAGTGTGTACCAATCAAATCAAAGATAGCACCACATACACCATTTTCAACAAAGAACCTTACATTCTTGTGCTTGCTAAATGCTTTTTTACATAGTATCTCCCACCCATCCTCCACTATCCACTCCCCTCCCATATAGTTTCTGGTATTTACATTTGTCCTTTCTATTATGTCTTCAAATTTTTCAATTTTTGCTATAGTGCAGACATATGGTATATATTGAGTGGGGACATACTGTGTTTGTCTTTCATAGTCTGGCTTATTTCACTTAGCATTAAAACTGCTAGATACATTCACTTTGTATTTGAATGACAGAATGTCAATTTTTTTTGTGGTTGGCTAATATTCCATAGCATATATGTGCCACATCTTTTAAAATTCAGTTATCAGGGGACCAGCAGTTAGCATAATGGCTATGTCGCTGGACTCCCACGTAGTCGACTGCAGTTCGCATCCCGGACTTGGTGGCTTAAAACTCATGCCGGGCACGTGTGCGTGCGTGCCCAAGATCCCGAGAGGAGAATGGAGGAGAAGGGATCGCGGCATGGCCATTGCCCCCTGGGGGGTGAATTCTCACTTTCTGTCTCTCTGTCTCTCTCTGTCTGGTGAGCACACGCGCCCTATAGCAAAAATCTATAAAAAAAAATATTCAGTTATCAGCTGTTGAGCACTGAGATTAATTCCATGTTTTAGCAATTGTGAACAATTCTGTCAAAAAACATGGATATGCAGATGTCTTTCTGACTGTTTTCCTGTTCTCTGGGTAAATACTAAGGAATGAGATTGGGTCATATGGTAGTTCTATTTGTAAATTTTTGAGGAACCTCCAAATTGTTTTCTACCATGCCTGTACTAATTCACATTCCTACTAGCAGTTCTTAAGGGTTTCCTTTTCACCACAGCCTTGCCGGCCCTTGTCATTCTTAGTTTTTTGTTTGTTTGCTTGTTTGTTTTACTATGGCTATCCTGACTGGGATTAAGTGGCATCTCCCTGTGGATTTGGTTTTCATTTCTCCTATGATAAGAGATATTGGGCACTTTTTTATATGTGTTATATGCTACTTGCCATTTGCCATATGCCATTTGTATGTCTTCCTTTGAGAATTATCTGTTCAGCTTGTTTGCCCATTTTAAAATTGGGTTATTAATTTTTCTGAGGTCGAGTTGCTTGAATTCCCTATATATTCTGGTTATCAATCCCTTGTCTAAAACATAATTTGCAAATATTTTATCTCATTCTGTAGATTTGTTTCTTTACTCCATTTATTATTTCCTTTACTGTGCAGAAATTTTTTAGCTTGATTTAATCCTACTTGTTTATTTTTGGAATTGTTGCTTGTGTTTCTTGGGTCTTATTTAGAAAATATTTGCCTACTCCAATATCTTCAAGAATTTTCCTTGTGTTTTCCACCAGTAGTTTTACAGTTTCAGCTTTTACATTTAGATGTTTCATCCGTTTTGAGTTGAATTTTTTGTCAGTGGTGAGAGATAGGGGTCCAGTTCATTTTCTGCAGGCGAATATCCCATTATCCTAGAACCATTTGCTGAAAAGACTTTATTTTATCCATTGCATTGTCTTGTGATATTTGTCAAGAATTAGTTGGTTGTACATTGTGGGTATTTTTTCTTATTTTCTATTCTGTTCCATTCATATACAAGTCTGTTTTCATATCAATTCCAGGCTGTTTTGGTTATCACAGCCATGTAATATCTTTTGAGGTAAAAGAGTGAAATACTCCTACTTTATTTTTTAGCACAATATTATAATGTGACTATGTTTAAGTTTGATGAAGATGTACAATGTTCCACTTAGTTTTTAGTAGAATGACTGAAAAAATAAAACCCTGTAACAAGTATTTCCAATGTTTTGGAGCAACTTGAACTCATAAACAATGATAGAGCTAATATAAAAAACACTTTGGAAAACAATTTGGTGGTTTCTTTAAAATTTTAACAAGTCAGGATGATTAATGGCTGATTTGAACCAAACTTCCCATATGTTACAGACATTGAATGCTCAGATGTTTATTTAGGGAAATGCAAAGATATCAGTACAAACATTTGTAAAGGAATGTTCATAGTAGCTTTATTTATAAAAATCAAAAACTGTAAGCAATTTAAATGTAAATTTCTTTCAATTGGTATTTGGGTAGACAAATTGTGAGTAACATACAATAGAATGCTACTCACCCATACAATATGATGAAATATGGTATATGATGAATAATTTCATTTTCTGCAGGCGAATATCCCATTATCCTAGAACCATTTGCTGAAAAGACTTTATTTTATCCATTGCATTGTCTTGTGATATTTGTCAAGAATTAGTTGGTTGTACATTGTGGGTATTTTTTCTTATTTTCTATTCTGTTCCATTCATATACAAGTCTGTTTTCATATCAATTCCAGGCTGTTTTGGTTATCACAGCCATGTAATATCTTTTGAGGTAAAAGAGTGAAATACTCCTACTTTATTTTTTAGCACAATATTATAATGTGACTATGTTTAAGTTTGATGAAGATGTACAATGTTCCACTTAGTTTTTAGTAGAATGACTGAAAAAATAAAACCCTGTAACAAGTATTTCCAATGTTTTGGAGCAACTTGAACTCATAAACAATGATAGAGCTAATATAAAAAACACTTTGGAAAACAATTTGGTGGTTTCTTTAAAATTTTAACAAGTCAGGATGATTAATGGCTGATTTGAACCAAACTTCCCATATGTTACAGACATTGAATGCTCAGATGTTTATTTAGGGAAATGCAAAGATATCAGTACAAACATTTGTAAAGGAATGTTCATAGTAGCTTTATTTATAAAAATCAAAAACTGTAAGCAATTTAAATGTAAATTTCTTTCAATTGGTATTTGGGTAGACAAATTGTGAGTAACATACAATAGAATGCTACTCACCCATACAATATGATGAAATATGGTATATGATGAATAATTTAAGGTGTAATTTGACTGGATAAAGGAATACCTAGATAGTCAGTGAAGCATTATTTCTGAGTCTCTCTGTGAAGGTGTTTGCAGAAGACTGGCACTTGAATCAGTGGACCAAGCAAGCAAAATCCATTCTCATCCACTATGAGTGGGTAACACCCAAATGGCTGAGAGCTCAGATAGAACAGAAAAGGAACATGAAAGGTGAATTTACACTCTCTTCCTCTTGCTCTTTTCTAGAACTGAGACATCCATCTTCCCTGGTCATTTGACATCAAACCCCCAGATTACCCAACCTTCACACTCCAGGGCTTATATGAGCAGTCCACTGGGTTCTCAGGTCTTCGCACTTGCAAAAAACCACAACACTCGCTTCCCTGGTTCTCCAGCTTGAAGAGGCCTATTGTGGGACTTCTCAGACTGTGAAGTGTTTGAGCCAATTTCCATAACAATCACCTTTCCTATACCTATTCTTATGTATGTTCTCTATGTACTATTTTGTTTCTGTCTTTCTGGAGAACTACTTGCAACAGCAATGATGAATCTATATCTATACATCTATATCTATATCTATAACATCTATCTATCTGTCAGAGAAAGAGAGAGAGAGAAAGACAGAAAAAATAATAGATTAAAAATTATACATAATGTATCATTCCATTATGTGAAACTTACAAATGCAAATGCAAACTAATCTATAGTGACAGAAGACCATCAGCTGCATGGAAGTGGAGATAGGGGCATAAAGGACAATGATTATGAGGGGGAATTTTAAATATATGTAGTTAATTATGTCAGTTATAGCTCAATAATGTTAAAACAGCAATGAGAAACAAAGGAACAACAACAAAGCACTGGAAGTGATAAAGGGGGTTTGTCTAGCTGACTGACAGTAGCTTTTTTATCTTTACATATGCAGAAGCTCACAGAGGTGCTGCTGCTCAGGGTCAGGGATCTTTAGGAAGTCAGTGCCCACTTTCTAAATCTTCCTCAGACTTCAAAAGCAGATAAAATGGTTTGAGATTTCAGTGAAAAATATGCATTTGGGAATCCTAGGTGTCTGCTCTCCACTTAAAGAAAAAGCAAAATGGATCTGCCTTTTTCTGTCTTCCAAACCTCACACTAATGCGCTTCACCATGGAATATAAACCTACATGGACCTCATCTGGTAAGACCATCTGGCATATGCAGTACCAAGTTTTCATCCCTTGCAATAGATGGAAAGATAAAAATGGGCATATATGATACAATTGACTATTAACAGGTAATATCAGGCCCAGAATAAGATTGGGAGACCTGAGTTCAATTTTTGAAGCAGGCAAGGGGATGAGTCTAACATTTCTTCTGCACTTGCTATTTAATATTGAATAACTGTTGTCACCTGCTTTTAGATGATCAACATACTGGGATATTTATTTTTAAATAAAAAAGTAAAATGGATATTAATAATCACAACTAGAGGGTCAGCCCTGTAGCTCAGCAGCTAAGGGTACTGGACCCTACCATGGCTATGCATGGCTCAAGGCCTGGCTTAATGGCTTGTAAAACATGCTGGGTGTGTATACATGCATGCACCATATCCCAAATGGATAAGTGGAGGAGTGGATTGCTGTTCTCTCTCTCTCTCTCTCTCTCTCTCTCTCTGTCTCTCTTGCTCTCTTGCCCTCTGGCTATAGAATTTTTTAAAAAAATCATACCTAAATAAATAAGAAGAAATGAGGATTTTTCTGGAAAAACCAGGACAAATGGTCAAGGTATCTAAGAAGAGGCTCTAGATAAATTTTATTTATTTATTTATTTATTTATTTATTTATTTATTTATTTATTTATTTTAGGAGTTAGCATTTTTCAAATCAAAGCCTGACAGCTGGTCATAAAATGTCATTGGGGTTCTCTGGGAATCCACTAATTGCAGTGATGATTGGGCAAAATTGTTTCACCTACATTATCACATCAGGAGACAACTAATTTGTCAGATTCCTTTCGTTTGCTCTTTATTCACAGGCCATATTTTGTGCTGAATCTAGTCAGACGATTAATGATTAGCTTGTGAGGAGACCTATGAAGTTACTGCTTAGGAAAATGTGCCCCTCATATACAGGAATATATTTGATGTGAAGTTGCCTAATACCACAGAAGCAATGAAACACTAAACTATAGAATTAACTAGAGAAGTTAAATTAATATTCGGGTTCTGGGGGGAATTTCAGAAATGATCAATTCAGAGTAGGCAGCAATTGCTACTTTCACCTGAGATTACAGAATTATTTAAGCGTTCTACTTAAATCATTTCAGTTCATTCTGTTATCAACACTGTAACACAGGTAGTATCAACTCATGTTTTCTACTTTGCCAAAGGCATGTGTGCTCACCAGGGAGAAAGAGAGAGAACAAGAAAGCATCTCCATGGGGCATGGTTCCACCACAATGCCTTCTCCATCTTTCCCTCCTTCAGGGATTTTGGGCACACACACACACATTTGCCCAGAGCAGCTCTCAAGCTACCTGATCCAGGACCCCAAACCCCAACCACACAGCCATGTAGAATCCAGCTGTCTCAACCATCAGGTCATAACCTGGCCCTATTAACTCAAATTTTAAGTGAAAGAAATAACTAGAGAGATAGATCATTTTGTTCAAGTTCACACAGCTAGTGATGAGTTGGGACTTCAGTGCACCTCTCTTTGTCTCCAAACTTAAAAGTCCATTTCACTAACCCCACATTGTCTTTAGTGTAGTAATTGGCCAATAATTTCTTTCATGTCTTAAAATATAGAGATAAATCTGTGTATGGATCTCCTAGGAAATTCATGGAACTGAATCAATAGTTGGATCTGGAATATTTGAATGTTCTCTGACAAACATCTTAAGAAAATGGGTACTGGAACCTCATGGTCCATTGTGAATCATGCAGTGCTCTCAAGCTGTAATATGCTCAAAAATCACTTGAGGATTGTAATATAATGGACATTCAGCAGGTTTGAGATGGGGCATGGGATTCTGTATTTCCAGCAGGATTTTGGATGATGGTGATACTGCTAGTCAGTGGGGTACTCTGAGTTATAACACAGTTATAAAATATTCATTAATATAGGTCATCTTTGAACTCCATTTCAGGAAAGTTTAATACTTCCAGTGACAGGAAAAATTTTTTGTGACCCTCTTTTGCCTATTAGCAGACTCCTCGGTATTAGATAAAATTTTATAACTTTTTTTTTCAAAAATGGGTTTAAACCTTGGTCATTATCATTCTTGGATTATATTATTTCTAGATGGGGTAAGCAATCTATTGTATTGGATGTATTACCTCTCAACAGTTCTTACACCAAAGAAAATGTTATTCTCCTATTTTATCTCTCATACTGTCCAGAATCACAGTTTTGTAATGACATCCTTGACCACTATGTTCTCTGAATAGCCATGATTAACATAAATACTAAATATCTATCTGTTTGCTTCTAAAGAAAGTCTACACATTTGGAATGCTACAGTAATCCAAGATAAATTAGAGTTGGGACCATTTAGTGGAGAGGCTGGCTGTGTCTCTTCTTGAGTAACTCAAATATAGTACAATTTCCTTGGGACTTTTTCCTTTATTGGTGTAACATGTGCAAGTGAATAGTAAAAGAATTAGAGCAATAAGTTGGGGAGTATTCTGTTCTTTGATTTATTTAGGATCTTTGAGAGGTTGTTACCAAAAGGCAATTCCACAAAGCAGCTTCTAGGAACGACTGAAGTCTCCTTTAAATTATTAAGCATACTAAAACAATTTAATTATTGTTTTTAAGATTTTTGCCAGAGGGCTAATGAGTTCGCTGGAGAGAAAAAGAGAGGGAAAGTGAGAAATCACACACACACACATACACATACACACACACACACATACACATACACACACACACACATACACATACACACACACACACACTGGGGGATGTCTTCTTTAAATTATTAAGCATACTAAAACAATTTAATTATTGTTTTTAAGATTTTTGCCAGAGGGCTAATGAGTTCGCTGGAGAGAAAAAGAGAGGGAAAGTGAGAAATCACACACACACACATACACATACACACACACACACATACACATACACACACACACACATACACATACACACACACACACACTGGGGGATAGTCACTCTGCAATCCTTTCTCTTCCATTCTCCTCCTAGGATTTTGGGTATTCACGTACATATATATGCCTGATGTGATTTTTTTTTAAAGATTAAACAATTTATTGAAAGCCTCCCCTCTCTACCCTTGCAATCTCTAGGTCACTTCTTCCTCTTATAGATCTTGTCCACTAGCCCCAGGAAGATGGCCTGGGGCGGGTGCAGCGTATTATTTGATGAGGCCCAGAAAGCAGCTGTAACTGTTTTCCTCCTGCAGTGTTCCACGGCCTGCAGATCCACCTCCTCATACAAAGCCTTCGCCTGAGCCACCTGCAAGATCTGATGCTGTTCCAGAGTGGCCTGAACCACCAGCCAGCTGCATTTGTTGTCCTGGATGTCAGTGCCAACCGTGCCCATCACTCTGGGGTCCCCAAAGAGGTCAAGGTAGTCATCCTGAATCTGCAAGAACTCTCCCACCTCCAGCAGGATCTTCCTGACATTGGCTTTTTTTTTTTTTTTC
>NW_006203618.1:300782-318492 GCF_000334495.1 Tupaia belangeri chinensis
TGACATTGGCTTGCTCCTTCCCCTCACCAATGCCTGCCATATACATGGCAGCGGCCACGGGGAGGTAGAAGGAGTAGAAAGCCATCTTGAACTTGACAATAGACTTATACCTCTTTTCAGTGAATCTGTCAAGATTCACGTTGCCCTGGGGGTGTGGTGATGAGGTCCAGAGTCTGTCCAATATCACTCTGATAGGAAGTCTGCAGGAAGAGCTCAATCTGGTTCAGGTAATTGGGCTGCTTGGTCAGCAAAGATTCAGCAGGTGGTAGATACAGGCTTCCAGAAGCAGAGCGTCATTGATAGCGTCCAAACCAATGCCTGGCTTCTGAAACCAGCAGATTTGCCCCGGGCAGGTGAGGGACGAATCCATGATATCGTCTGACACCAGGAAGAAAGCTTGCAGTAGTTCCACACACCAGCCTACGGTCAGGGCCCTCTGGAGACTATAGACATCCTGCTCCCTGGGCTCCACCAGCTCCCAGAATGCCACCAGCACCCTTATACCCCGGTTGTACTTGCCTCCAATGGCGTTGTACTCCAGGACCTCCTTAAGCCGGGCAATAGCATCTCCTGTCTCTGGGTGCCCCAACTCATTCTCAGTCAGCACCTTGACAATCTGGGAGAAGTGCTGGATGAAATCCTGCTTTTTCTGGGCATAAACATCTGATCTTTGGTTTCCATTCATTCTGTGAGAGGAGCAAAGTGCTCTGCTCCTGGATCCCAGTTCTCGCCTCACCTGGTGTGATTTTTCAAGCCGCCACAGGTACAGGACTTAAACCGCAGTCCACCATGTGAGAATCCAGCGCCACCTGCTGGCCCCAGCAATTTAATTGTTAAAGGGCAATCTGAGGAAGATAACCGCAAAAAACGGTTAACTTTCTTAAATAAGAAGTAAAGAAATGATATTTCGGAGAGTTGTGGGAAAAAAATAAAGGATTTGGAGATATGATATTTGCTTAGAGAATGAAAAGAAACAGAATGAATATGTCATTGCTGAAACCCATCTTCTCTCTCTTCTTCTAATGATAAAAGAAACAACATTACCAAAATTTAATCTTAGGGCAAGTGATAGCAAGAGGACATAGGATCTAACTTCACACTCTACCTGCCACTCCCTCTTGCTTCTTTGTTTCTTCTCCACCATTATTTATTTCATTCCTTTGAAAGGATCTTTAAAAAGTCTTGAGTCATTCTGGAAGTCTTTCCAATTGAGGTCTAGACAACGAATATTAGGAATTACTTTTTAAATCTTCAACTTCTTGGAAACAAAGGACATTCCAATAAATTGGTATTGCTTGGGCTATTTATTTAATGTTCATTCCCTTATAAATATTGTGCTACTCAAAAAGCAGCACTCAGAGATAGCTGCTCTTGTCTGTGGTGACTTTCCCACAGTCCCAATAAATGTCATTGATGCTTTCATTAGGAAAGCATTACTCCCTGCCCCCTGTATTTTAAAATATTTACTGTCTGATAACATGGACACGTTTGCTTTACTTGGAGAAGTAAATGTGTTGTTCCTCAAAGGCTTCTCAAAAATCAATAGTGTGCAAATTGATCCATGAGATCAGAGAGAAACTCTGTTACTTTGAAATTTCAAAGTGTTTTCATCTATATTTCTGAAGGATCTTCAATTGTCAGAAGGCTCTTCAATGGTCCCCTTTTAGCCATGTATAAGTAAATGACCTCTAAATAGCCACAAGGGTAAGGATAACAGAGAATTTAAGGTCTTCTGTTAAGTCAATCTCTGACATTTGTTTGTTCAGATTTTACTCTATCAGCTTGGGTTTTGGTGACTCTCCTCAGTAATTAGGTTGGGGGAAAAATCAATAATGTCAGCACACTCATTCTTACAAAATCATCAGGGAAACAGCCTCAATAGAGAAGGGCTTTCTGAATGATTCCTCCCCCTCTCCTACTATTCACTTTTCAGCTACTTTTCTAAAAGCGTCTTTGAAATCACATATCCTTTTGGCCAGTGCTAGAAGAAGAGGGCTTTCTGACTGTGATGCCAGCTCCTTCTTAGCAACAGATGACACACACGCACCCGGAATAGCTACAAGCTCTGTGCTCTCTGTGTGTCTCTTGTATGACCAGTGACAATTTACTTAGATTTCCCCTCACCTGCTTCCTAGTTAGTAATTACCCAGAGACAGAATCTTTGTGCAGCCCTGACTTAACAGCTATTAGAATAGGACGTAATTGTACCCAGTGTAGTTGGCCTCATTGGCAGGGCCCCATTAACCTGGCATGCCTGTTCTTAAAGCAGCCTGTAATCTAGCTCATTAAATTTTATCTTTGATAATAAGAGGAGTTATGACCTTCGCTGTCCCTGCCTTTATGTATTTATGCAGACATGTCACCTAGGATATCAAAACACACAGTGTCTTCAAAATACAGAAACAGGCCAACCTTCTATACTCTGAGTAACTAAAAATTGATTTCCAAATGTGACACAGATAAATAACATGGCCCTTACTTAAAGAGAGTCTGGTGTAGGAAAAGCATTCTGCAGGGTGAGTTCCCTCACCCCAGGGACTCTCCTTCCTCAAGAATGTAGTCAGTTCCTAACTGCTGAGCTCTGTGCCTTGGGAAAGGGGCAGGGGATGTGTCTTCAGTACACTGGAAGAAGAAAGCCAGATAGTTTACCTCTTTTTTTAATATTGCCTACTATGACAGTTGTCTTCTGAGATACAGTGGGGAAAGAGAGCTAGGCTGAGATCTTTTTTTTTTTTAGATTTATTTTGCTATATTTTTTGTTAGTTTTTCATTTCTTTTTTTACTTTTAAATTTATTTCATGACAAGTGACATCATAGTGGTAGTAACTTTGAAGTGCAATGCGTTACTCACATGTTTGTGGTTATGCCAGTGGAAACAAACCTATCTCACTGCCAGTCATATGAAAGTGTAGCACATATAATTATGTACAGTTCATGATACTTGACAATGATAATAAATGACTCCATTATAGTTTATATATTTGTTATAGCTTTATTGTTATTTTAGAGTGTAATCCTTCCACTTAATAAGGAAAAATGTTTACTATATAACAGTACACCATGTTATGTCAGTAACGGCCTCGTACCTGTTGGTCTGTGTCTCTTGATTGCATCATTTTCTCTTGTGCTTGAATTGCTTTCATGTTTTGTTCATCACAGCCTTTCTAGGGCAGCACCATATGGAGGTGAGAGACTGATACTGATGATCCTGACTCTGTGTAGGCCTAGGCTAGTGTGCATGATTGTCTTTAGAAAGTTCAAAGAGTTAAAAAATAATTAGAGAACAATTAAATAAAGGAAATATTTTGGGGGCCAGCAGGTGATGTCATGGTTAAGATACTGAACTCCTACATGGCTGACAGCAATTTGAGTCCTGGATCTTGTGGCTTGCTTTCTCACTTTCCCTTTCTCTCTTTCTGGTCAAAATAAACAAATAATAATAATAAAATAAAATAGTAAATATTTCTTAAAAATATTTTTATAGCTGTATGGTGCATTTGCATTTTAAACTAAGTGTTTTATAATAGAGCTAAAAAATTAAAAAGTTTTTAAAGTAAAAAAAAGTAAACCAAGGTTAATTTATTATTAAAGAAAGAAAAATATTGGGTCATTGGGCAAGTCATGATGCATTTCTACATAGAAAAACAGGTCATGACTTTTCCAATCACCCAATGTCTTTTTGTAAATTCAGTATACTCTAAGTGAACAATGTTTATAGAGCCAACAGTAGTGATACTAATGTCCTCAGACCATACAGTCACTCATCACTTGTTAACTCACCCAGAGCAACTTCCAGGTATACAAACTATGTTCATGTAAGTGCCCTATACAGGTGTACCATTTTGAAAAATATTTTATACTATACCGTTTTTTGTGTTTAGATACACAAATAGTTACCACTGTGTTACAATTGCCTATACTATCCAGTACTATAACATGTTGAGTAGGTTTGTTGCTTAGGTGCCATAGTCTATACCAATAACCTAGGTGTATAGCAGGCTATGCCATCTAGGTGTTTGTAAGTACACTGCTATTCTTGTATAATGAAAAAACTGTCAACCAATGCATTTCTCAGAATAAATCTCCATCATTAAGGAGCATATGACTGTATGTATAACCTACTTATTGTGGGTTTAATAGCACCCCAAAATGAAATGTTAAGATCCTAGCTTACAGAGTCAGAATCTATAAATATGACCTTATTTGGAAATAGGATCCTTGCGGATATAATCAAATGAATATCAGATCATACTTGATTAGGGTAGACCTCAAATCCGATGACTAGTGTCTTTATGAGGAGAAAGATATTCAATCTCACAGAAGAGACACATGGAAGGAAGCAATGAGAAGACAGAAGCAGAAACTTAACTTTTTACTACCAGTAGCCAAGAAATGCTGATGCTTGCCAGCAATTGCAAGAAGCTGGAAGAGGCAAAGAAAGGTCCTTCCCTAGAAACTTCAGAGAAAGAATGTCCCTGGTCACACCTTATTTTTGGACTTCCTGCTGCCAAAATTGTGAAAAAATAGACTGTTGCTGTTTTAAATCACCCAGTTTATGATAATTTGTTACAGCAATCCTGGGACATGGGTCCTCAACTTCTGGGCCACAGACTTGCACAGGTCTATGCCCTGTTAGGAACTGGATCTCATAGTAGAAGATAAGTGGATGGCAAGTGAGCAAAGCTTCATCTGTATTTACAGCCACTCACATTACTGCCTGAACTCTACTTCCTGTCACATTAATGGCAGCATTAAATTTTCATAGAAATGTAAACCCTGTTGTGAACTGTGCATGCAAGGGATCAAAGTTGCATGTTCTTTATGAGAATCTAATGCCTGATGACCTGAGGTGGAGCTGAGGTAGTGATGCTAGCACCGGGTAGGAACTGCAAATGCTGAATTATGGTGAGTTGTATAATTATTTCAATATATATTACAATGTAATAATAATAGAAATAAAGTGCACAATTAAATGCATTGCATTTGAATCATTCCAAAACCATGTCCCTCACAACCAGGTCCATAGACAGCTTATCTTCCACAAATCCCTTCCACGTTGCTAAAAAGGTGGGGGACTGCTGCCCTAGGACTCTAATACACCTACTCATTCTACTGGTTCTGATTCTTTGGAAGAACCCTAAGTGATGCAGTATTCTTCTTGGTGAAAATGTGTCTTTATGAATGGTATTCAGACTTCTGTCTCCCTAACTGCTTTACTTTAAGTGCAGCTACTCCTGAGAAATATTAGCAGAAAAAAAAGTCATGGCAAAATAAATATAGAGAATACTTGAAAAAAAGTAACACTGGCTTATTTATCATAGGTCTCTTCAGAGCTTTTAATATGATATTCCATGTTTCCAAAAGGGATCTGTAGAGTGCATTATTTTCCACAAGTATATAAGGTTAAAAGTTATTTTCAGGTCTACATATTAATGTCTCCCATAAGTAATGTTGCCTACAAAATGCTTTGGGAATGCTGGCTTAGAAGCAAATTCTTTTCCTTTCCTTTTTCTTTACTTTTTTCCCCTTTTTCTACTTTTTTTCTGCTCTTTTCTTTACCATAGAGCACATGCGCTCACTGGAAGAAGACCTAAAGAGAGAAAGTGAGAAACCACCCCCTCAGAGCAATGGCCATGCCACAGTCTCTTCTCCTCCATTTTCCTCTTGGAACTCTGGGCATGCATGTACGTGCACCCTGTGTGATTTTCAAGTTGCTGAGTCCAGAACTTGAACCATGGTTGACCATGTGAGAGTCCAGTGCCTTAACCAGCACAGCACCCAGTGGCCCCAGAAGAAAATTATTTTCTATGCCATTGCCTTTTTGAGGTGATATGATCTGTTGATGATCAGTGTAGAAGTAAACAATGCAGAGCTAAATTCGGGACAAAGATAGAGACAGAACTGTTGAGCCAAGTTTGTATGTTAGTAGTTGGTGAAACTTTGTGACTTCTTTGAGAAACTGATTAAACTCTTAGCCATCTACATTTGTTGGAATCGGTGAGAATGACAAAGCCTACACTATAGTCACAAATAAACATGAATTCTCAGGGGGGTTATTCAATAAGGTTTATCTGTTGCTCATGTCACACTAACATGTGGAACACAGTACTCTCTAAGAAGCAACTCTGGAGCCATGCTCCTTGCAACTAGTGATGACATCATCTATAAATTTATTGCTTCTAGTCATTGAGGTTGAAGAGAGAAGTATGGAGAACGTATTCTTAACTTCCTTGGTCCTCTATTCTATTGGTCACATTCTAATGGCTAGAATTTAGAATATAGTTTTAATGAATTGCAGACTAAAATCTTCCATTTCAGTGCCAAATAGGAGCAAGAATATGCAGATACACATATAAGAGATTAAAATATTCGGTGGTGGAAAAAATAAGTATTTCTTGTCTGATTGCTTTTATTTCATTTTTGCTTAACTATAAGCTTATATTTATTTCAGATTCCCAACTTGGCCTGTATCAGCATGGCATTTATCTGTTTGGTGTTGGAAAGGATGTTAATAATACTGGATTTTATGGCTTCCATTCAATGATGGCAAGTGACAACTAAAATTATTTAAAGCCATCATTGTTCATCCTAATGAGAGTAAAAAATAAATGGGAAGTCCAGCTGAGGTGACACAAGTGCTGCTGTGTGAGACTAATACCATAAGGGAGGTCTAGGTTCAGATCTTGGACCAACCTGAACAGGCTAGGCATGTTAGTACATGCCTGTGGTTCTGGCTAACTGTGAAGCTGGAGCAGAGGCTCATAAATGGTGAGATCCTACCAAAAATATCATTCTCTCTGGGTGCCTCCTCTTTCTTCTTTCTTTATTCTCCTGCCCCCACCACTGCCATAAAAGTACAGGGAACACCACATATGATTTCCTTAATTTCTTCTTAATATTTTTAAGGAACTTTGCTGTTTGTCTCAAAGGCAAGATTTAAACTTATATGCCATCCCTTTCTTTTTCAAATTTTTTAAAATGTATTTATATTTATTATTATTTTCCAATTTGATCAGAGAGATACAGAGACAGAGAAAGGGTAGGTAAGAAAGCAAGCCACCAGGTCCAGGACTTGAACTGTGGTTGGCCATGTGGGAGTCCAGCACTATTAGCCACCACGCCACCAGCTGTTCCCCATCCCTTTCTTTTTGAAAACTAAATTTCAATAGTGATATCTAGTCAGCAATTTCAGGATATATTTTTCCAATAAAATAAATAATTCGATAAATGATCCAGTCTTTTCCTATAAAATAAAATATTTTACATAATGCACTGAAATTGCCTAAACAACAATTACTGACAAGTAATTTAGAATTCAATCTTTGGAAATAGCAATTAATGAAAGGTATGATTTTAAAGCAAAGCATTCCTAGACACAAATTATCTTCTCAAAGTTGAGTTGGAAACTTGTGTCTAGCAGCTCAGTTTTCCTTAGACACTTGGCTATAAATTCCCTGGGGACATCATATTTTTATTGTGGTTAAACTGCAAGCTATGTCACTACAGTGTTATTTGCAGAGCAGTTACAGAACTGAATTTCCAACTGTTTTGTAGAATTACAAATGTTATAGGGTGGGATGGAGTTGGGTATTTTAAACAAGAGTTTGGCATCCCCTATCCCACTCCCCCTACTACTGGCAACAACATGAGTCTCTTTGTTATCTTTTTAATCTATTAGATTCCTGGTAACATTCCATAGAAAAATTGGGTACTGCTGACAAAAAGAAAAAGAAAAAAGAAAAAGAAAAAGAAAAGAAAAAGAAAAAAATACCTAACAAGCTGCTTAGTTCTGACTTACCACTACTAGTCTATACCTTCTAGAAGTGATGGTGTCATTTGTCTTTTCAGCACTTACCTTTTTTGTTCATTTCCATAGTTTCTCTTATACCGCATTGAACTTCAAATTTTGAACCTTCAACTCTTTTGGCCCATCTTTTTCATGCCCAGTTGTGAAGGAACCCAATGAAGGAATATACTACCTTTCCCTATAAGATGTCCTTCCAACTGTGTGGCTGTACTTTTGCAATCAGTGCTTCCCTGACAACTTGAGTATCACAATAAATGAATTAAAGAGGAGGTCAGTATTTACTAAAGTATCTACAGTTTGATTTTACATAGTATTTATTCTTGCCATTCTATGTACTTCAGATGTGTTATCTCAATTTTCATATATCACCTTTTCCCCTTTCCATACTTCCCCTTTTCCCCTTCCCAATAACTGTACTAAACAAGTCACACTTTTTCTTTGATTCTTGGAATGGTAAAACTAACTGCATACCTGGTTAAGTTAGCTCACCAGAATTCTCAAGTATTTACTTGTGTAAAAAAAGCCTTAATAAGGGATGAGGCAACAGACCTGAACTCATGTCTCCTCAAATGTAGCTAAGCCAATTACAGAAATATTCTGCCAGCCGGAACTTCAGAGGCCACATCATAAATGTGGTGTATGATTATTTGTTTAGAATGGTCTCATAGGATACAGACATATCTCCTGATACAATTTTCTTGCCTAAAATAACATTTACTTTGAATAATTTTATATATTATGCATTCATGCTCACACCTTTTTCCTAGCAACCACATTCTTTTTCATGCCTAAGAAAATGTGAATTTTATAGAAAGAAAAACACAAGATGGCAAAAGGCGGCTTCTAAGCATAGTTTTCTGAGAATTGTATCTTGTATTTCTTAAACAGAGACCCAATTTTTCTAATGCATAAATAATGCTACCAATAAGTTTTAGCTCACGTGTTTCAAGGACATAACCCAAAAGAACAATTCTATAATTTAAAAAAAAATAAAACTCTTTATCTGCAAAATACATGAAAACCAAGATAAACTGTTGATACATTATTATATGAATTTCTGCCTGGGGAACTGAATAGTAAATTCATAACTGATCATGTAGCTGGCATACAAAAGCATACAGCCTATGTCATAGTTACATCCTCAATTGAAGTACATAATGTATCTTTGAATATCATTTAGGACAACTTCTTGAAAGCTTGCAACTTACAGATGTTTTGGGTTAAGACCTGTGAGTACAACAATGAACAAAGCCAAACAGATGCCTAGCTTCATGGTGCTTATTATCTCGGAGAGGAGATGGAAACCACATTGATCACCAAACAAATAAGTATACATTTAAAACTGAGAAAGCACAATTAAGAACATTTATATGTTATAAGTAAAATATAAGCATTGGAAGCTGAGCTGATTTAGCATATATATGAATGCTTACCTGAGGAAGTGACTTTTGAGATAAGATCTGGGGAAATGAAGAAGTATTAACTAAGAGGGGGATGGGAGAACAAGAAGAATGTTCCAGGAAGAAAGAGAAATATTTGGGAACCAGCAGTTAGCGTAATGGCTATGTCGCTGGACTCCCACGTAGTCGAACGCGGTTCGTGTCCCGGACTCAGTGGCTTAAAACTCACGCCGGGCGCGTGTGCGTGTGTGCCCAAGATCCCGAGAGGAGAATGGAGGAGAAGGGATTGTGGCATGACCATCCCCTCTGGGGAGTGATTTCTCGCTTTCTGTCTCTATATCTCTCTCTGTCTGTCTGGCAAGCGCACACGCCCTATAGCGAAAAAACCTCTCCAAAAAAAAATAATAATAATAAAAAAAAAGAAAGAGAATATTTCAAAACTTCTGGAGCAGACAGGAAACAAAAGAAGCCAGTAATGTTGGAGTGAGTTAAACTAAAAAAGACAATGGCGCAAGATGTGACTAAAGAAATAGGCTGCAACCAGACTGTATAGGATACTTCAGGCCCTTAAAAGGATTTCAGTTTCTGTTTTAAAAGCAATAGGAATGCATTGAAGAGCTATGTACTGAAGGGAAGGAGCAGTGGAGGAGAGGAAGGACAATCAGCTTTTGTTTTAACTGATTGTTTTGTCTTTGGTGGTGTTTTGATGGGATGGAGACAAGTGTGGATGTGGAAAGACTACCTAGGATAAAATTACAGATGTCTAAGCAAAAGATGATGTTTACATGATGTGGTAAATGCTTTGACTTTCTATCTCATCCTTCTAGTCCAAAACATGCGCCGGTTTATTCTTCATTCCTCCCTCTGCCTTCCTTGGATCCACTTTATACTTTCTTTTTCCTGCCTTATGTCTTGGAAATAAATGCTCACTCCTTTTCTGGCTATCTTCTGGTGGGTTTTAGCCCATGGGAGGCAAGAGGACATTGGAAGGAAGGAAGAGAGATAGGTTAGGATAATATTTCCTCTCAACCCTTTCCCAATTTCTGTGCTCCTTCTCTGGTGGTAGCTGCATTCCTCCACAATTACTTCTGCTGAATGAGCTCCCCTATATGGATCTAGATCTCAGAATCTCTGGAAATACCCTTACTTTTCTTTGTCCCTTCATCTCTAGAGATGATCAAGACTTCCCTGTTGGTAGTTTCTGGGTGACTCACTATCCATTACTGATCCTGACTTACGTTTTTAAGAAGTCTATTCCTTAAAAGTTTTTCATTTGAACAACATAATTTGAAAGCTATTTTCTGCTTGAAAGATGATTATACAACATATAATTCAAACAGTAATGTTAGGAAGACACAAAAGTACGAAGGTGTGGATATAGACAATACACGTACAAATGTTAACTGTACATATGAAATGTGAAAGTCTATGTTGTCCTAAACCACTGTGAAATCAATCTCTACACTTTGAAGATGGAATTAGGTAGAAATGTAGCAGGTAGTATGTGTATATGGCTTGGGACAATCCAGAGATAGTATATCTGATTCTGGTCCTGTGTTCCCACCCACCACTATACAGATTTTAGCCATGCCAGTAGAATGAGTTCATTTTATTCAATTTTTTCCTCTGGTTGACATATCACCAGGCTGCTAAGGGAGGAAAATAATCTTTTTCTTTAGTTGATGCAGGGTAATGGTGGGTGAATGTGAGAGTAATTTCTATTATAGTCAATAGTATAACATTAGAAACATAATGACCCTAGGTCACCCCTATAGACAAAGAGCAATAAATGGGCCGTTTGTAGGGGTATAATGAGAAAACCATGTGAATGATCTCAGAGTATAATTTCTATGTACATTCCATTCACATTACTCAGTCCCCTCTTAAATGGGTGCATTTCTTTTCTGATTCAACGTATGTACATTCTCTTGGCACACACATTCCTAAATACTATACTAATTCCTTCCAAGATCTCATCAGTTATCCAAAGCGAGACATAAACTGTTGATGAGAAAATGAACTGTTTAAAAATATATGTTCTATCTTTGGCAGTTCCTTTTGCTTGTCAATAGTTACACTATATCTCAACAATAAACTTAAAACACTAGACTGAAGTACTGACAAGAGGTCAGGACATGCTGTTCTTAGCATAGACTCTAAAGCCAAATTCTTGCATTGCATTATAAAATAGTAATGAAGGAATAGCATAGTATTTGTGGAAGACCTTAGTCTCCATTTCATAAGTTGCCTATAACAAGGCTTGATTTCATGCAAAGGAAGCTTTCTAGGATATCAAATTCAGTACCAAGTACTTAAGGACAACACAATAGTGACAATATCCTTAGCAATTGCGAACCTCAGAAAAAGATTAGGTTTTAGAGACGAAAATCCAACTTTTTTTAAGGTTCAGTACAAATCAAAATGCCATTGTTAAAAGCCATTATTCTTCCATCTGACAAAAAAAAAAAAAAAAAGAAGTATGCTTGCCATTCAATTTTATGGAAGGAACTGAAAAGGCAACTATTAAGATAAGCCTTCGAATGTGATATACAAAGGCTGCCCAATATGCATGGATATTTTCAAGACTTTTCCCTACTCACAGGCTCAAAATCACAACCATGCGCTCCAGAGAAAAGTTACCTCCTTGAAAGATCTGCTCTTTGGATTTGCACTATTGACACTTGTTTATGCTACATAGAAGCATTGTTTTTAGCTATTTGTGGTCATAGTGTTAGCCCTTTATCTCCACACAAAGAGTCATCTTCTAGGAGCAGAGGCTCCCAGAAAAAAAATCTGTTAACCCAAAGGAAGATTTATGTATAATTGAAAACAGAATTCTAATGCACTCTGGGCCTGTGAGTTGAGGGATATGAGCATCTTGCAGGTGAAACTGTTTGGTTCAGTCAGTTCTTGGGCCACAACCTGAAACCACTGGCACAGGCAAACAACTGTCACCACTAATTGTTACCATTATATTGGTCAAATCTGGAGCCAAGGGAGTTTAATACATCCTCATTTCCTGTACACATCCTAATAAGAGGTTTTTCTAAAAATTAAAATTATTTATTTAAATTATTTTTAAGAGGTTTTTGTCTTAGGGTGTGTATGCTCACTGGGGAGAGAAAGAGAGAGAGAGAGACAGAGATAATGAGAGAGAAAGTGAGAAATCAACCCCAGGGAAAATGGCTATGCCACAATCCTTTCTCCTCCATTCTCCTCCTGGAATTTTGGGCATACACACACATGACCAGCATTGGGCATACACACACAGGACCAGCAGAAGTTTAAAGCCACTGAGCCCAGGACTCAAACTGTGATCTGCCATGTGGGAGTCCAGTGATGTAATCAGTATGCCATCTGCTGTCCTCATATTTATTTATTTTTTAAATTTTGTGTTGGGCATGTGTGCTCCCCAGAAAGAGATGAGAGAGAGACAGACAGACAGACAGACAGAGACAGAAAAAAGTGAGAAAGCAAACTGTCAGGTCCACGATGCGAATCATGGACAGCCGTGTGTGAGTCCAGTGCTTTAACCAACATGCCACCTGCTGGCCTCGACCAGATAAAAGTCTTTTAATTGTGTCATTTTTAAATCAATATGTAATTAGCTTCCCTAAAAGAGGAAAATTTAATTTATGACCATTAAATGTAAATTAGAAAGTACAAAATTTTAAAATTTAGAAAGGAAAATTTAATTTTTGAACTTCTTTGAATTCTTTTGTGTTATACATTGAGTGGCAGAAGGCATGAAACCCTCTATATCAGTGAGAATAAGAAGCTACTTTAGACTGTCTCACCATTACTCTTGGGAGAAGCATGCTGCTGTGGTCCAGTCCTAGTGGATTGTGGATTAGCATAGCTGGGAGTCTAACATACATTTTGTAAAAAGAGCTGATGAATGGGGCCAGCAGGTGGCATGGTGATTAAGGCACTAGATCCCACAGTTGATTCTATGGTTCAAGTTCTGGATCCAGCAACTTGAAAACCATGCCAGGGATGTGTGCACGGGTACTTAAACATATATGATGAGAGAGAGACAAATTCATAATGGCAACTGAATACTTAAATATCCCTTTGTTAATGACTAATAAAACATGTAGACAAAGAATTATGTAATTATGCAGAAGACTTGACCAATATAACCCAATTAATACTTATTGAATGCTATACCCCAAAAAAGTAGTACACATTTAATACCATAAAGAAATTTCCAATATATTTGAAAAGATTGAGACCACCAAAAATATATTCTTGTATCACGATAGAATTAAATAGAAATAACTAATAGAAGATAGTTAAGAAATACTTAGACATTTGGAAATTAAAGAACATACTACAGAGTAGCCTGTAGATCACAGAAGAAATCACAAGCTAAATTATTTTTAAAAATTGAATCTTGTGGCTGACAGGTGGAGTGATGGTTAAGGGTGCTGGACTCCCACATGGCCGACTGCACTTCAAGTCCCAGACCTGGCAGCTTGCTTCCTCACTCTCTCTCTCTTGTTCTGTCCCTCTCTGGTCAAATTTTAAAAATAACAATAAATAAATAATTTTAAATTTAAAATAATTTAAAAAATTGAATCTGAAAGAGAATAGAGCCACAACATATAAAAATTTGTATGATGCAGCTAAAACAATGATTAGAGGGAAACATAAATTTATATACACATATTTTAAATAGAAAAAAATGATTCTCTGATCTACTTTTCACTTTAGAAGGCTAGAGGAAGAAAAGAAAATTGATCTCAGAATAACTCAAAAGAAAAAAATTACAGAGTTAAAAATATATACAATAGAAAATATACCCCAAACAAGGATATATAGGGAGAGAAAGTTTAAAAATTCAAAATTTGGCACTTTGAAAAGATTGTTTTAAAAAATGTATAAACACAGGGACCAGCAGTTGGTGTAATGGCTGTGTCGCTGAACTCCCATGTAGTCAACTGTAGTTCAAGTCCCGGACCCAGTGGCTTAAACTCACACTGGGCACGTGTGCGTGTGTACCCAAGATTCTGAGTGGAAAATGAAGGGAAGGGATGCATCGTGGCCATCCTCCCAGGAGGGAGGGTGATTTCTCTCTTTCTGTCACTCTCTCTCTCTGTGTCATTCTGGTGAGTGCATGCAACATATAGCAAAAAACTCTCAAAAACAAAAAAAAACAAAAAAAAAGAAAGAAAAATGTGTAAACATGTAGCAAGATTGAGCCAAGACAAAAATAGAGAGAACAAAAACTTATATAAGGAATAAAAGAAGGGAAATTACTACAGGTAACATAGATATTAAAATGAAAATAATGAGATTTTATAAATAATTTTATATCACTAAATTCAGTGAATTCAGTAATATGAATAATTTTCATTTGGGACTACAACTTACCCAAACTGAAAAATAAAATAAAACAATAAAAATATATCACTCATATTTGTGGGGGAAAAACATGATGGAAGTATGATGGTACTTCCACCCAAGAGAAATTAATATGGACTGGATTTACCTTGCTGTAGGAAACAACAAATAAATAAAAACCAAGTAAATACTGTGTAAAACAATGGTTTACAAGATGATGAATAGCAACCAATGAAAGACAGTGGTACCCAAGAGACAGGAAACAAATAGGGTGAGTCCCAACATTTCTACAGATTTTTGCCTCCGGTTTCCAAGCATACTGTAGAGAGAAGGAACATGGGCCGAAACTGGTGGAATCTCTAATTTGAGGAGTTAGAACTGGTTGGAAAGTTACCAGGCCAGCTAAAGTCCATAGGGCAAAACTCTGGACAGAGAACTACACAGAAAAGATAGCCAGATACCTGCAGAGTATTCAGCGGAGTACCAAGAAGCGTGCATATGGAAAGGAACTACCAAACGCCTGGGAAAGAACCATCTTGAAAGGGTTAATGGTAACAGTGCTCATACTGAGAATCAAAAACAGCTCAATTCCCATCAGCTAGTCTGGGAAAAAAATCAGTACTCAGAAAGGACTTGCCACAGCAGTGAGGGAAATTGTCCCTAAACTAAATACTGCTCAGGTCCTGCTCAGATCCTGCCCGACAAAATAAAAAAGCAAGACCTGAGTGGATTCAACTTTTTCTAAGAACCAAAGTTTCATCCCAGAACAAAGATCAAGAATATTTATAGAAATACAAAAATTTCCAGCACCATGTAGGCGAAATTGACAAGATCTAGTATCCAATCATAGATTATTAAGAATGAAAAGAGGCAGGAAATCATGATCTATATTTAGGAGAATAATTAATCATTCAAAACCAACACAGAACTGACACAGATGTTAAAATATCAGGTAAGGACATTAAAGCAGTTATAACCAGATTCTCTAAGTATTAAAAAAAAAAACAAAGTTGATATATCAAAGATAAAGAAAAATTGAGCATCTGGAAATGAAAATCAGTGTGTGAAATGAAAAATGCACTTAATAGAAATACATTAAATTAGACATTGCAGGGGAAAAATGATTAATTTAATGATGAGATATCCAGGAAGAATTTTTATTTTTAGAAATTTATTGAGATAATCTTTGAGAAATGATGTGCTAAATGGGAAAACAGAGAGAAGCATCATCTTACAAACTGGGACATCATGAAGTGGATTCCCTTAAAATAAAGTTTTGTAGCAAAAAGGAACCTAGGTTTCGAGTATGAAAAACCAGATCCATCAGTGAATAAGCAGCAAAGCTAGAGAGTATCAAGCATGTTAGTTATAATTAGTCCTACACCTGCGTTTGTCTCAGCAATTGCACTTAGCTTGTTTTTCTTTGTTTATTTACAGTAAGTTGCTTCAATTAATTTTTAAATGACATGACAGGACTATTAAGTACATCACTAAAGATGAAAATTCCATTGGTTGATTAGAGAGAGACAGCCTAAGTAGATTTAGGTAGTGAGAGACATGAAGTAGAGAGAGAACATGATATATATGAAGAGAAAGGGTAGTCAAGTTTTGATGTCTTTTGTGAGTCTATGCTTGTGGGAATGTAAATTGGTCCCACCACTGTGGAGAACAATTTGGAGATTCCTCAAAAATCTACAAATAGAGTTACCATATGATCCAGCAATTCCACTCCTTTGAATCTACCCAAAGGACAGAAGAATTCTTAATCAGGAAAGTGCTTGCACATTGATGTTTATTGTGGCACTATTCACAATTGCTAAGACATGGAACCAACCCAAATGCCCATAAACAGATGAATGGATTGAAAAATTGTGGCACATATACTCTGTGGAATATTATTCAGCCAGAAAAAAAAAAAAACAGACTCCTGGCTTTTAACAGAAAGTGGAAGAATGTGGAAGACTTACTGCTGAGTGAAGCAAGCCAGGCTATAAAGGAGAGACATTGTGTGTCCCCACTTAATATATACTGAGTATCTGCACTCTATGATGGAATTGATTTACTAAAGGATATAGAAACACAGTAAATGTATGTGAATATCAGATATAGTGTGTGTGAAAGAGTAGAGTCTGAGGAGGGACATTTAGAAGAAAAATAGGCAAAGCATTAATTGGACAAAGAAATGTGGCATTATCTGTTGAAGATAATTTTATAGTTTTAGCAATTGAACTAGGGAGAAATGTTCACATGTTAGTATATTCACTTTGTAAGCTAAATAACGTGATTGAATGTATAAAAGAAATTTAAATAAAAAAATTCTAAAAAGATTTTAAACGATTTCATAGACAGCATTTTTTTGTAGTATCTTTGCAAAAATTAAAATATTAGAGACTTTTTAATATATCTTTTCTTTGAAGCACGTTTATTTATTTTATGGGGGGGAAGGGGTCTCCCTAACAGGATCCTGCCATGCTGCAATCCATGTCCAACCTCTCAGGCAGACAGAATCACTAGTGCATGTGGGCACAGTCTACACATTCAAGTTGACCCAGGGTGCAAACCCAGGGCTCCCATGTGACTCCAGTATTGTGTGGTGGTGCCCTATAGACTGCATCACTGTGACTAGGCTTTATGGTCATTTCTTTCTTTTTTTGGAGAGGTTTTTGCTATAGGGCTTGCGCACTCACCAGAAAGACAGAGAAAGACAGAGACAGAAAGCAAGAAATCAACCTCCAAGGGAGATGGCCACTCCAAAATCCCTTCTCCTCCATTCTCCTCTTGGGATCTGGAGCACACACACACATGCACCCAGCGTAAGTTTAAGCCACCTGGTCTGGTGCCTGGGTCCAGCCTCGGCGTGGGTGGGTTATCTTGACGGAGGTGGTGAAGGTGAACAGAAGACAAAAGCCTCAATTCCTTTTCATGCACGTCCTCTGCCGGACACCCCTCAAAGATTGCTCTCTGAGGAGTGACAACTGCTAGGAATCATCGTGCATTTTTATTGAAAACGTGTTACATGCAAGTAAAGGGAGAGGGACTACGTGTTTCAATTATCAGCTCATAAAGTTTTAAGAATAAGGAACATAGATTCTATTCAGGGTTGGATTAAGGGTGGGTCTAGTGCAGTTCCGCAATTGTAGGTGGGTCTCCATGGAAT
>NW_006203618.1:318689-322096 GCF_000334495.1 Tupaia belangeri chinensis
ATTTATCTATTTCACTTGGAGAGGGCGGAGGTGTCCTGGGCCAGTTTTGGCCTAATCCTATTTTACGTAAAGAAAGGATTAAGTTTACCTTAAATGTATTTTGAAGGGCCTTCCAAAGGTCAAAATTACTTCTGCCTAGAAAGAACTTCAGCCACCCTCTATTGTGACCATGGAGATAAAGCATTGTAATTAATAGTAAGTGATCAGAGCAAAGGGGAGCTCGGGGGACTTCCTGGAAGATATTATTGTACACTCAGGATGTATAAGAGAGCTATGTAATTCTTTTATAGTAGTATATTGGGGAGCCAGAGGGGGGTCGCTTCCCAGTGAGGCTGCCACAGTTTTTGGAGCAAATAGCAAACAGTCTTGCTGACATGCTAATTGACCCAAGCTTTGTTCCAAGGTTGGGGGGTGCACAACAGTGGTCTTGCCAACATGTTGATCCGACCAGAAGTGGAGCTCAAAGGTCGGGGGGCTCAGACAGATCCTGGGGCCTCGCCAGGTCGGACTCCTCCAGTCCGGGACTCAAACCAAGGTCGACTACATGGGAATCCAGTGACATAGCTACTATGCCAACTGCTGTTACCCTCTATGGTCATTTCTTATATGAGTTTTTTAAAATTACTTATTTATTTTACTTTTATTTATTATCATTATTATTTTTTAAAATTTGTACAGGTCATGGGGGACCAGCAGTTGCGTAATGGCTATGTCATTGTAATTCCACATAGTCGACCATGGTTCACATCCCGGACCTGGTGGCTTAAAACTCATGCCGGGCGTGTGTGCGTGCCTGCCTAAGATCCCAAGAGGAAAATGGAGGAGAAGGGATTACAGTGTGACCATCCTCCCTGGGGGGGTGATTTCTCGCTTTCTGTCTCTCTGTCTCTCTCTGTCTGGCGAGCACACGTGCCCTTTGGAAAAAAATGTACAGGTCACATGCTCTTACCAGAGAAATACGGACAGAGACAGAGAGAAGGAAAGTGAGAAAGCAGGCTGCCAAGTCCAGGACTTGAACTGCAGTCAGCCATCTGGAAGTCCAGCACCTTAAGTATCATATCACATGCTGGTCCCTCTTATATTCATTTTTAATAAAAATCAGAAAATCAGGGACATAATTTTGTGAAGGCAAGTGGAATCTTCCACACAGACACACAACAAAAACAAACAAACAAACAAAAAAAAAAAGAAAAAGAAAAACAGAAATTTTCTAGTTGAGAAATATTGGGTTTGAGATAGTGAGCTCTGTTTATATGCATTTAGTACAGTTCAGTCAAAAACTGGGAGCAAAATGGAATGGACTTTACACTCCAAATTGAGCACATTTATTTAGAGTGCCCCTTCTGCATATCTAAGTTGAAACCAATAGTAACATTAGACTGTTGGATGAGTATGCAGACAGACAGCTCATCTCTGGCCATATTCATCCAAGATGTACTTCTTGCCTAATATGCCATACATCCACTTTAAAAAAATACAAGACAATTCCTAGGGGCAACTACATTAGCTCCATCATCACTCGACCTTCCTACATACCAAAACCTTCATAGGATACAAAGATGAACTAGACATGGACGCAGGACTGAAGGAACTTAGAAACTGAACTATGACGTTGTATTACCTGATATCAATTCCCATAGTTAACTTTTATCACCATGAATTTTTTCAATTAATTATGTCTTACCCAGTTTCCACAGCCTGAAATATATGTCATTACATGTATTTACTGCAGTATATTATAATAAGTCATTTTCTGACATGACATACAATATCAAAAGCCCTCTGCAAATTCATAGGTCATGAGAAAGCAATGATGTATAGGCCTTACGTTATTTATGAAACAGAACCTAGTTTGCAAGCTTGTTTTAAAAATATCTACATTAGCTCTCTGAGGAATAAAATTTGATATTTCATGAATGGCACATGAAAAGTTCCTAGCATGAGGAAATGAGGTCGAGGTGGTAACCAGATGAACAAAAAAAGGCACACATTGAAAAGCCACAGGGGGAGCACAGACCTCATTCTGCCAAGACTCGCAGAACGGATTCAGTCCATGTTCCCAAGATCCCCTAATTTCATTACAGGGTTCTTACAACCAGTGAACTTTCAGTTTGTGTTTATACATGTCTTTTTTCCTCCTCTGAACTTAAGAAAAAGGTAAATTTATCAACATTCTCAAAACTTTTAAATGTGCCAGTAATTGGAAATAAAATGTTTGCTTTTTCCCTCTCTTCTCCTGAAGCATAATGGTAATGTATGCAAGTTTTTAATTAAAATAAGTCTCCATCCAGACCACTGAGTGAGCCATATTATTAATACAAACAAGAACATTTTAAAAATAAACTAGTATGGATTACTATAATGGTGAAAATTGGATGTTAGAGTTCTTCAATTCGAATCCCAGATTAGTCATTTCCGAGCTGTGTGACTTTGAGCAAGCTACTTCATTATGCTTCAATTTCCTCAATTGTAAAACAAGTTAAGTCTCTATGTTAAAGATGGTAGTGAGAATTAAGTGACATAATTTATGCAAAGCACTTAGTACAGTGCCTGACACACAGTTTGAGTGCAATAGATGGCAGGCGCTACTATTATTATTCCCTCCAGGAGACATCTCACCATAAGCAAATAATTGCTCTTGTTAGATGAGTCTCCATGACACTCACTGCTCTCCTGGCCCATAGCTGTTCACAGAGAGCCTCAACTTGGAAAGGAAGACTCATTTTAACTCTGCAGTTTGACCTTCCCTGGTGTTAGTACAATGGCAGCGATGGCATTTTATACCGTATGCAACAGCAATTTGTGGGAGTTCCTGTCTTCTTGATAGATTCCAACTGCTGGTTGGAACATATGTTGCTGTGGATGTTAGAACAGCAAACCAGGAAAATCTACTCTGATACAAATGTTAGCAAGCAGTGTTGCTTTTTATTATTTGGCACTATAATAACATTTTACCTTAACTTTTTTTTTGCATTTCTTATTGCCTTAACATGTGAGCACTTCCATATAGATATAACAAAGTATATATGTTCAGTAAAATCTCTTTACACTCTAAATGATGTACAATGATTGAATGTATAAATAATAATAATAATAAAATGATAACAAAAATTGGGCTGTCTTCTTGTCAGTGTTGCTTTATATTGTTAAGTTTGTATGTTATTTTCATTTTTTAATTGTGTTTTTGTAAATTATCAAGAGATGACTCATAGTCATATTACGTTGAGGCAATAATACAGAATTAGATAGAGCTCATGAGACTGTAGCAGTTGGAGTTTGGGGAGTTATCATCAGTGGTGGCACTTGGAAACATAAGAGTAATGAAACTAAGCAAAAAAAGAGACGTCTGGATGAAGACCAAAGTTTTGACAATATCCTCATCTTAGAGAAATTAGCAAAGGGGAGAG
>NW_006203618.1:322106-327525 GCF_000334495.1 Tupaia belangeri chinensis
GGTTAGGGACATTCTCAGCTAGTTTATCTTTTCTGCTTGATTACTAGGAAGTCCAAAATTAATTGGGTGCCAATATAGAGTATTTGTCTTGCCCCAAATAGTTGCAATGTCATTCTTTCTTAATAATGTTGGATTGTTGGGACCAGCAGTTAGCGTAATGGCTATGTCACTGGACTCCCACGTAGTCGACCGTGGTTCACGTCCTGGACCCAGTGGCTTAAAACTCACGCCGGATGCGTGTGCGTGCGTGCCCAAGATCCCGAGAGGAGAATGGAGGAGAAGGGATTGCGGCGTGGCCATCCCCCCTGGGGGGTGATTTCTAGCTTTCTGTCTCTCTGTCTCTCTCAGTCTGTCTGGCAGGTGCACGCGCCCTATAGCAAAAACCTCTCCAAAAAAAAGAGTTAAAAAAATAATAATGTTGGATTGTTTTAAGCTTTATTATAGTACTCCCTCTTTCACTTGTGACTCTACATTTCAATTTGATGCAAACCTTTTCTGATGATACGCAAAATACAAATAACAATGAAGAAAAATAGCTAACATAAAACCACAGGAGGAGAGAATTCAAAGGTGGATGTCTCATAGTTTCAAATGCAGTAGGCACACATCAAAAGGCAGCCTTACATTTGGCAACCAGGAAACCTTGTGACTTGAACAGTGAAGAAAATGTAGGAAAAGTTTGGGGGTTAGAACGGCACTATCAATAGAGAAGGCAAAACTTGTGATAGGAAATCAAAAAGTTATTAATGATACATAATAAGAAATATCACAGATTAAAATATGTGAGGGGAAATTCTACCTTTAAAATCATGTTTCTATGACACCAAATCCTTGCATATCTTCCTGCACCCATGAAGTAAGTATGTGGCCTATTAGTTGCATTTGTGTGGGGGTCTACTATGAGAATAGATAGAGAACTGGAGACACAAGGACAAGCAACCCTGTCTGTTGTGTATGCTCTCAAGATGGGCCAAACAGAGAATGGACAGTCATGCATCCACAAGACTCAAATGCAGACTCCTTGGAGGGAAGTCTTCCACCTCTTCTACCTTGTTCACTGTTGTACTCCCATGCTTCTTCCAAACATTACCACCAGCAGCTTCAGTGGACACAGAATAGGATTAAAATGTCTTAACATGTACAGGGCAAATTGGATAGCAAAATCTCATTTTGTTTTGCTCTTACTAGCAATCACCAAACTTTGGATAGCTTGCCCCTTAAAATATCAGCATCATAATGCATTCCTCTGTGTTTTTTGCCCAAGGACATATTTCAGTCTATCCTCTCCTGATGGCCACCCCTGATACTAATGGCAATCACTCTCACCAACAGCATGATTATCAATACCAACAATGATAATTTATATTTTTTGAGTGCTTACTATACGCTAGATACCCTTTAAGTGACCATTTTATTCAATTTTTGCAACAAGCTGTTAAGGTTTGCATTGCTTTTCAAATCTTAGTAATAGAAGTAGTGAATTTCAGTGGAGTGAATCAACCTTATGAAGGTCACACACTGTAAAGAATCAGATAAATTTAGACCAGTTCTGTCTTTTATTCAAACTTATTGTATCACAGTAAGCCTTTTCTTTTTATCAAAAGTCCTACAGATGGACAGTGTCTACCTTGTTCACTGTTGTACTCTTAGTGTCTGACATGAGAAGTCAGTTTAATGTGAGTTTATTATCTCAAATATGCTCCTTTTCCCTAGCTCAATTGTATGCATGTCTTAAACCTTCCTCCTTTGTTTTATTTGTGGAGAGGTGAGATTATCTCATTCTTTTTGTTTGTTTGTTTGTTTTGTAATACTTTCTCATCTTTCTCTGATTCATCCTTCTTTGTTCATCTCCATGCCCACAGTAACGTATCTTTTCTATATTTACACATCATTCTGCACCCTGGCATTCACTACTTCATACCCCTCAGATGACTACATTTCTACCTTTCCAGTCCCCAAGAGCATTTCAGCTGGGTTCCATGTCCTCTATTTTATTGGATCAGCTATTTCATGACTTCTTTGATGCCCCTCCATAGGGTGGCCCCTAAAGTGTTCACTCTCCAGGGTGCATTTTTTTTCTTTAAATTGCATTTATTTCATGAAAGTAAAAAGCAGACATAGAGACAGAGGCAGAAAAAGGCAAGCACCCTCAACAGGGTCCCACTGTTATGATCTCCCTAGCCATGGGTACATAAGTCTCATGTGGACATCTCACTGTTATGCTCTTCCTAGCCATGGGTACATAAGTCTCATGTGGACAAGTCAAACAGGGAACGAAGCCTGCAGTCTTCCATATGAATCCAGCAATACTCAGTGTTCACTCCCTAATAGTTTATTGTTGTTGTTTGTTTTTAGAGAAATACTTGCTCACTGGAAAAACAGACATAGAGACAGAAAGCAAAAAATGACCTGCCAGGGGGGATGGCCATGTCACACAATCCCTTCTCCTCCATTCTCCTCTTGGGATCTTGAGACACATGCCCATGCACCTGGCATGAGTTTTAAGCTTCTGGGTCTGGGACTCAAACTGGGGCCAACTACGTGGGAGTCCAGCAATGTAACCATTATTCTATCTACTGATCCCATATTCCCCAATGTTTTATCTTCAGTTCATTGTCCTTTTTCACTATACCCTTTCTTGGTGTATTTTTTTCTCGTAAATTCAGTGACCATAATACACTGACGGTTCTCAAAAGTCTATGTCCATTATCAATAATGTCCCCTCAGCTTCAAATTCTATTTCCCATCATTCCCAGAAATTTCAACTTATATAATATATCTTCCAAGTTCTTTAAAATAAATATTTCAAAAACTGAATTCTTTAGCTTCCTCCAACATACTTGATTTTTCTCCTAATTTTTCTAGTTCGTTAAATGAATTAAAATCAATTAATCTGACCAAGCCAAAATCCCACTTTTTCACTACAATGAGATCTGACCCCTTCCTTCTTGCCAACATAGAGTAGAAAAATTCAAAGGTATGTCATGGCTCTTGCTCTTATGGACTCTCTACCTGACACTTTTATGAGGGGACTTTCGGGGGTTGTGGACATCTTGGAAAATTTCAAGAAAGGCATGATTCCTTGTTTTTTAAAAAAATTACATTTATGTGCAAATAAAATTGTACACCTAAGTTTAGAAGAAACAATAAAAAGCCTAATGTCTATATTTTGATTTTCTAGCAGTCCATGACCCTGGAATAATCAACCTTAGTGAGGGGAAGTTAGATAGTTCTGTGTTCTGCTCCAAATGGCCTGGTAAATTTCATTTTTTCTCATCCATAAAGTAGCATAATATGACCTGCTTTGCAAGATAATTGTGATAATTTGAGGTAATGTGTATGAAGAAGTTTCTTATGTCATTGTTCCTCATAGCAATTTACAAACCTTCTAACTTCTGGGGCTCCATCATTACCATATAACCTGCAAATGTTGCTCGACCTAACAAGGATATCTATATAATTATACATATGGGCATTTTATAAGAACCATATATTTTGATAACTATATTAATAAGTTATATAACTCGTTCCTGCTACAGAGGAATATGGAGAAAGATAGCTACTTACTATCAGACACAAGCATAATTTTAACTATTTAGAACATCTTTTTTCATACAGACTTCTTTTAGATTCTTTTAGATTTTGTGGGTAAAGTGCTATAACATTATATAAATGATTCCTTTTAATTTTGAAATTCATCCTAATATGTCAAGTCACTTAAATTATTCACCAAAACTCATTTTATGCTCTATTTTTATATTTATAAATATGTTTTTGCCTCACATTGTATAGACTGCTTTGTAGGCTTTCCAACAGCCTTTGGACAAAATAATTCAATAAGGACCTGACCTGCTAATGGAAACATTGATGTCTTTTTTCCTCTACTGTAAGAGTCAAGAAATCTTATCAAGTTATCTACATGAAGTAACAGAGATGACAGCAATAAATATCACAGTAAACTTTGAAGAACTTCTATGTGTTTCCCTGCAAAAGAATGATATTGGAGGAAGCCAGTGTCTTGTTTTTTGGGTTTTTTTTTTCTTTTTTTTTAAGTCCTAGGAACATCATGTAATTGCATGATTCAGATGGAACATATGTCCTTTAGTTCTGAGGGAAAAAGAATATATTAATGACAGATTTTTGCTTTGACTTTTCAGAGATTTTACAGTCCCAGTTAGAATAATAATTTGTATTTTTCCATTCTCAATCTATTAAAATGTAATAGTTCAAATAGATAAAAATGTTTGAAAACCATATATTTGATGCTCAGGAATAAATAAATCTCTGTCAAATATTTCACAGTATTCCTTTGTGTGTTTTTATATTTACCTTAACAACTTAACATATGTTTATGAAAAGAAGTTTTTGGTAGAAATATTGAATTGTATTAATCATATTAATTTTCAAGTATGAAAGTACAATTTCTGTGCCATGTTCTCTCTTTTAAAAATCAGGAAATCTTTTTTTTTACATTTAAAATTTTTTAAAAAGTTTAATATATTTCATTTTCTTTTAATTTATTTTATATATTCAATCACTATACATCACTTAGCCTGTAAATTGAATTATCCAACATGAACACATTTCACATTAGTCCAGTTAGGGAAACTATACACATTATCATCAAGAGATTATAAAAACATTTCTGTGTCCCATAAATGTCTTTCCTCTTGTTTTCTCCTTAATGTCTTTCCTCACACTCTCCTCCTTCTCCCACCCTTTTCCCACACTGTATCTATAACCACTTTCCATGTTTCTATATCCTCTAATCTTTCAGTTTTAGCCATAGAGTGCAGACAGTTGGTATATGTTAAGTGGAGACATACAATGTGTCTCCTTCATAGCCTGGCTTGCTTCACTCAGCAGTAAATCTTCCACAGTTGCCTACTTTCTATCAAAAGCCAGGGTCTTATTATTATTTTTTTTAATGACTGAGTAGTATTCCGTAGAGTATATGTGCCACACTGCTACAATCCAGTCTTCTTTTCATGGACATTTGGGTTGGTTCCATGTCTTAGCAATTGTGAATAATGCCACTCCAAACATAGAGGGAATCATTTTAACACCAAATATAGATTGTATGAATACAACAGTCAGATATGAATTGTCTACATGTAGGCAGAAGCTCATGCTATTTACATTAGCCATTAAAAAATGCACAGTAGCTAACAATAGTTGACTTAGCATAATTATATCCAAGGAACTATTCAAATCCTTCCTTTTAAAAAATCTCTCAGAATCAAATTCATCAGATTCTTTCTAAGTAACTGGAGATTTAATAGATACATACTCAGTGAAGGCATTCTATTATAGATGACTCAATACTATATTATCCTTGTATTCTTCAGGGAAATTCTAATCCATGGTGGTGAATGGCATATGTAGTATATTTCTAAATGTTATTTGTTTATATAACTGG
>NW_006203618.1:327540-331283 GCF_000334495.1 Tupaia belangeri chinensis
TCACATTTGATAATACGTAAACCAAATCTTTTACAATCCTTATGTTGTTGACTTCTGCCCAACTTCTACTGCAACATTTCCAGCTCAAGGCAATGTCCTGTTTTTTAAAAAAATCATTTATTACCATAACTTTTATATTACATTTAATCATATGTATCTTTACAATGTATTACATTTCTTTTTCCAGTATAATTACCATGCATATCAGTCAAGACAAAGACATTACTGTCTTTTTATACTAATTTGGCAAATTCCCACTGGTTGCACACTTTTAAAATAATCTATCATTTTGTCTGTAAAACTTGATGCTGTAGATCTCATTTCATTCTCTGAAGTCCTAGTATCCAATTTTAGATACATGCATAATTATCTTTGTAGGCTGAACACTTTTAGCTAGGAATTATAGGATGCTGTCAAGACCTAAAGTCTCTATAATTGACTCAACCCACCCAGGTGAAATCTTTGGACCATCAAAATATTAAATAGCCTGGATCAGTAGATGATGTAATGGTTACATTGCTGAACTCCCACACAGTTGCCTGTGGTTTGAGTCCCAGACCCAGCAGCATAAAACATACGTTGGGTGCCCACACATGTGTGTGTATGTGTGTGTGTGTGTGTGTGTGTGTGTGTGTGTGTCTGTGTGTATGTGCCAAAAATCTAAAGAGGAGAGAGGAATAGAAGGGATTGCGACATGGCCATCCCCTCTAGGGGGTGATTTCTCATTTTCTGTCTCTCTGGTGAGCACACACTCCCTACAGCAAAAATCTCTAAAATTTTATACATATATATGAAAAAGCCACTGTTTCTCTTTGCTCTGGTGCATAGAAAGATACCAACATTATCTAAAGGTTTGCTGTAAAATAAGTACCAAATTACATATCATACTAAGTATGAAAATGATAACTGACATTGAGTGACCATTTACTACATGGCAGATAATGACAATGGAGCAGAGGAAGATTATCTGTGGTTACATTTCCTAGAAGTAGCACCTGATATAGGGATTCAGGTAGAGGTGCTTTGTGGGGAGTTTGCTCTTCAGGTGAAAATCGTATAGGAGGGATACAAGTGAAACAGGCAGTGGGAAAGAGCTGGGAAGAAACGTGGTCTCAGGTAAAGTTTAGGTATGGTTTGATCAATAGCATGTGTATATGTGGGGCTGGGAGGAGGCACAGGCTCTGGAACCTATCTCGTGATAGAAACATAAGCTTTTATAGCCCTCTCGTCCCAACACCAGATTATTTGCCATCTCTAGAGATGTGAGGCTAACTTACTTGACCTCACAACTCCCATCAGCTAGGAGGAATTCTCACAAGAAGTTAAAATGTGTAATTCATTAGGTCCAGCTCTCACAGAACTCAGAGACAGGGGTAGCAGTCAGTTCAGGGGAAATGGCTGAGATATCACTAAAATCTATTAGAGGTGAACTTGTCTGTTATGGGCTGAACTGTGTCCCAACTCTCCAGGATTCATATGTTGAAGTTCTACTCCAAGGGCCATAAAGTATGTCTATATTTGCAGAAAGAATTTTTACAGAGGTAATTAAGTTACAATGAGGTCACAGAATGGACATGGACCCTAACCTAATATGAAAATGGGTGATTTGAACACAGACGTAAAGCCACACGCAAAAGGTGCTATCTGCAAACCAAGGAGGAAGCCCTAGAACATTCTTCCCTCATAGTCCTCAGGAGAAACCAATGTTCCTGAAACCTTGGTTTTGGATTTCTGGCTTCTAGAACTATGAGATGATAAGTATGTTTTTTAATCCAACCAGTCTATATAACCTCATTACAGCAGCCCTAGATAACTAATTATTGCCTGAGATTACACAACTCATAAGGGTCAGGGTCACGATTAGAATCCTTAATGAGCTGGAATACATATCACAAGACAGTATAATCTGTACATAGAAAGCTCTGTTTTAGGACACAGCAGAGAGGAGTCACAGGGTGGAAACTTAATAGAGACGGGTCCATTGAGAGTCTTCTAATCCGAGAGTCATCTTCTAAGCTTATAAATTCCCCTCAGCCTGACATTCCACAGCTCTCAAACAAACATCAATTTCAAATCAATTTTCTCTACCCCAACCTTCAAGGCCTCTACCTGAATTCCTGCCACAGCTACCCAATAGTTTACAAGGGTCTGGGCTTTTTTCATTCAGTCTGAATTCTCCACAGTAAAATAACAGCCCTTCAGGAGCTTAACCTAACCTACTTTTCCAGCAGTTTCTCTCTCTGCTTCTCAAGTTCACACACATACTGACCGCTGGAACTCTCTGATGTACCATGGCTACTCTGACCCCTGAGCTTTTACCCATGCAAACACTGCGGCTTACAGCAGTGCTGCCAGCTGCCTCCAATAGCAACTTCAAGTACTTCACAACCCACTCATCTGTGATGGCCTGAGGCAACCACAGATCCAGCTTTGTTTTCTGCCAAGTGACCTACACTTATCCTTTAAGACCAGCTCTGAGGCCTCCTCCACTTTTTTTCTACAATGCCCCCAAGCGAAGTTAGTCTCTCTCCTTTATACTTTTACGATGGATGTAGTGCTTGTCCCATGGCACATTGATGCATCAATTCAGTCAGGTTTCAAATTTACACAAACTTGATTCAAATCTCAGGTCTGCTATTACAAACTATAGTTTCTACTTTGGCAAAATTTTTAACTCTCATAAGACTCAATTTTCTCATCTTTAAAATGGAGATAATGAGAATGGCTCATGGTTGCTATAAGAATGAAATGAACGTGGGAACCAGCAGTTAGCGTAATGGCTATGTCGCTGGACTCCCATGTAGTCGACCGCGGTTCGCGTCCCAGACCCAGTGGCTTAAAACTCATGCCAGGCGCATGTGCGTGTGTGCCCAAGATCCTGAGAGGAGAATGGAGGAGAAGGGATTGCTGCGTGGCCATCCCCACCGGGGGGTGATTTCTCGCTTTCTGTCTCTATGTCTCTCTCTGTCTGTCTGGCAAATGCACGCGCCCTATAGCGAAAATCTCTCAAAAAAAAAAAAAGAATGAAATGAATGTAAAGCTTTAACAAAACACTTGGTATGTAGGTAATAATTAATAAACAATACCTATTTTTATTATTAATTCTTTTGCCTTATCACAGCTGATAATGATTTATTCTCAAGAGAAAGCTTTATGCACAAAGAAAAATAAAATCTATACCTTCTTTAAGAGAAGATGTGTGTATCTAACTGGTTAATAATTTGAATGTCTGTAGCTGAAGGGCTGGCTAAAATTCAGTCAGGGGTAGGCAGAAGCATCTCTACAAGATCCTCATTCTTCTTTCCTCTTCCAAAATATCCTTCCTTTTTCCTGCTCACTCACTCTTTAATCTTTTTTTAAAATTTTATTTTTTATTATTATAATCTTGTTTATATTACATTGAATCACATGTATCTTTACAGTGTATTACATTTATTTTTCCAGAAGTAATGCCATGCATATCAGTCAAGACAAAAACATTACTATCCACATCGTCATCAAATAGATTTTCATCATTTTTTTCCAGATTATTATTATTATTCTCATTATTTTTTAAATATTCAATCACTATATATCATTTTGCTTGTAAAAAGAATTTACCCAAAATAAAATACTTCTCAGACCAGTCCAGTTGAGAATACTATACACATTATCAAGTGGATTCATACAATATCTTTCTTTCATATCATGGCTTGCTTCACTCAGCAATAGATCCACCATATCTGACCACTTTCTCAAATGCC
>NW_006203618.1:331835-360203 GCF_000334495.1 Tupaia belangeri chinensis
TAGCATAATGGCTATGTCGCTGGACTCCCATGTAGTCGACCGCGGTTCGCGTCCCAGACCCAGTGGCTTAAAACTCATGCCAGGCGCATGTGCGTGTGTGCCCAAGATCCTGAGAGGAGAATGGAGGAGAAGGGATTGCTGCGTGGCCATCCCCACCGGGGGGTGATTTCTCGCTTTCTGTCTCTATGTCTCTCTCTGTCTGTCTGGCAAATGCACGCGCCCTATAGCGAAAATCTCTCAAAAAAAAAAAAAGAATGAAATGAATGTAAAGCTTTAACAAAACACTTGGTATGTAGGTAATAATTAATAAACAATACCTATTTTTATTATTAATTCTTTTGCCTTATCACAGCTGATAATGATTTATTCTCAAGAGAAAGCTTTATGCACAAAGAAAAATAAAATCTATACCTTCTTTAAGAGCAGATGTGTGTATCTAACTGGTTAATAATTTGAATGTCTGTAGCTGAAGGGCTGGCTAAAATTCAGTCAGGGGTAGGCAGAAGCATCTCTACAAGATCCTCATTCTTCTTTCCTCTTCCAAAATATCCTTCCTTTTTCCTGCTCACTCACTCTTTAATCTTTTTTTAAAATTTTATTTTTTATTATTATAATCTTGTTTATATTACATTGAATCACATGTATCTTTACAGTGTATTACATTTATTTTTCCAGAAGTAATGCCATGCATATCAGTCAAGACAAAAACATTACTATCCACATCGTCATCAAATAGATTTTCATCATTTTTTTCCAGATTATTATTATTATTCTCATTATTTTTTAAATATTCAATCACTATATATCATTTTGCTTGTAAAAAGAATTTACCCAAAATAAAATACTTCTCAGACCAGTCCAGTTGAGAATACTATACACATTATCAAGTGGATTCATACAATATCTTTCTTTCATATCATGGCTTGCTTCACTCAGCAATAGATCCACCATATCTGACCACTTTCTCAAATGCCAGGGTCTTCTTGGTTTTTTTTTTGTTTGTTTGTTTGTTTGTTGTTGGGTTTTTTTATGGCTGAGTAGTATTCCATAGAGTATATGTGCCAAAGTTTTTCAGTCCATTCATCTGTTTGTAGACATTTGGGTCGGTTCCATGTCTTAGCGATTGTGAATAATGCTGCAATAAACATTGATGTGCAAGCACTTTTCGCACTGACCATTCTCCTATCCTTTGGGTAGATACCCAGAAGTGGGATTGCTAGATCAAATGGTAGTTCTATTTGTAGGTCTTTGAAGAACCTCCATATTGTTCTCCACAGTGGCTGAAGCAGTTCACATTGCCACCAAGAGTGTACTAGAGTTTCCCTTTCACCACATCCCTGCCAACAATTATCACTTTTTATATTTTTAATCTTAGCCATTCTGACAGGGGTTAGGTGGTATCTCATTGTGGTTTTAATCGTCATCTCCCTTATGATGAAGGATGTTGAGCATTTCCTCATATGCTTTCTGGCTGTTCATATGTCTTCCATAGAGAGATTTTTGTTCAGCTCATTTTCCCATCTTTTAATTGGGTTAAACATTTTTTTTTCAAGTAAGTTGCTAGAATTCCCTGTGTATTCTGGTTATCAGTCCCTTGTCTGAGGCATATATTTTATGAAAATATTCTCCCATTCTTAGGGTTGCCAATTCACTCTTGTTACTATGTCCTTTGCTGTGTAGAACTTTTTAGTCTGATGTAGTTCCACCTGTCTGTTTTAGGTATTATTGCCTGTGCTTTGGGAGTCTCATTTTAAAAGTCTTTGCCTACCCCAAGGTCTCCCAAAGTTTCCTCAGTATTTTCCACCAGTAGTTTTATAGTTTGAGATCTTAGGTTGAGATCTTTGATCCATTTTGAGTTGACCTTTATTAATGGTGAAAGATGAGGGTTCAGTTTCATCTTTCTGCAGGTGCATACCCAGTTTTTCCAGCACTATTTACTAAAGAGGTTTTCCTTTTCCCAGTGGATTGACTGATACCCTTTGTCAAAAGTCAGTTGGCTTGGGACCAACAATTAGTGTAATGGCTAGGTCGCTGGACTCCCATGTAGTCGACCCCAGTTCATGTCCTGGACCCGGTGGCTTAGACTCACTCCTGGAGCATGTGCATGCATGCCCAGGATCCCGAGAAGAGAAAGGTGGAGAAGGGATTGTGGTGTGACCATCCCCCTGGGGGGTGATTTCTCACTTTCTGTCTCTGTCTCTCTCTGTCTTCCTGGAGAGCACATGCACCCTATAGCAAAAACCTTTCAAAAAAAAAAATCAGTTGGCTGTAAGCTTTGGGGTTTATTTCAGGGGCCTCTATTCTATTCCATTGGTCCACCTGTCTATTTTTGTGCCAATACCATGCTCTTTTGATGATGACAGCTTTATAGTATATCTTAGGGTCACCCACTCCACTCTTCTTGTGCAGGATTGCTTTGGCAATACGAGGTATTTTATGTTTCCAGACAAATTCTATGATTGTCTTTTCTAGATCTGTGAAGAATATTTCTGGTATTTAGATTGGAATTGCATTAAATATGTAGATTATGGGTAAAATTGCCATTTTGATTTTATTAATTCATCTAATCTAGGAACATGGAATGTCCTTCCACTTTTTTATGTCATTTTCAATATCTTTTTTAAGATTTTCATAGTTTTCTTTGTAAAGGTCTTTGACTTCCTTAGTTAGGTTTATCCTTGTGTATCTTATACATTTTGTGGCTATGGTAAAAGGGATTCCTTTCATCAGCTCTATTTAGTTCAACTTGTTCATATATAGAAATGCTATAGATTTTTGAATGTTGATTTTGTATCCTGCCACTTTACTGTATTCATTTATCACTTCAAGAAGTTTTTTTTTTTTTTTATGGAAACCTTTGGGTCTTCTAAGTATACCATCATGTCATCTGCGAATAAAGATATTTTCAATTTTTTTTAGCTTTTCCTCATTCAGTATAATGTTAGCTGTAGGTTTTTCATATATGACTTTTATTGTGTTGAGAAATGACCCTTCTACACCAATTTTACTGAGAGTTTTAATCATGAAACAATGTTGTATTTTATCAAATGCTTTCTCTGCATCAATTGAAATGATCATATGGTTTTTATCTTTCTTTCTGTTAATATGGTATATTATACATATGGTCTTGCATATATTGAGCCACGTTCGCATCCCTGGAATAAAGCCTACCTGGTCATGATGAATAATCTTTGTTATATGTTGTCGGATATGGGTTTCAATTATCTTGTTGAGAATTTTTGCATCCATATTCATCAGTGATATTAGTCTGCAGTTTTCATTTTTGTCATGTCCTTATCTGTTTTGGGAATGAGGATGATTGAGGCTTCATAGAATGAATTTGGAAGGTTTCCTTCCTTTTGAATCTTTAGAAATAATTTGAGTTGAGTAGGATAGGGGTTAACTCTTCCTTAAAAGTTTTGTAGAATTCAGAAGTGAAGCCATCTGGACCTGGGCTTTTCTTTGTTGGGAGGTTATTTATTACTGATCCAATCTCCTGGCTTGTTATGGGTCTATTCAGGTTCTCTATGTCCTCCTGATTCAATCTTGGTAGATTATATGCATCCAGGAAGTTGTCCTTCTCCTCCATGTTCTTTATTTTTGCTGGCATATAGTCACTGATAGTATTCTATAATGATGTTTTGTATTTCTATTATGTCTGTTGTAATGTTGCCTGTTTCATCGCATATTTGATTTATCTGATTTCTTTCTTTCTTCTTCTTTATCAGTCTAGCCAATGGTGTGTCAATTATGTTAAGCTTTTTAAAGAACCAGTTTTTGCTTTCATTTATTTTCTGTATGGTTCATTTATTTTCTATTTCACTTATTTCTGCTCTAATATTTATTATTTCTTTTCACCTGGCATTTTTTGGGTCTTTTTGTTGCTATCTTTCCAATTCCCTGAGGCATGATGTTAGGTTATCTATTTGCCACCTTTCCATCTTTTACTTTTGTGCACTAAATGCTATGAATATGGCTGACTTGGGTCTGGATATTTGAATGCCTTTCTAGGTTTGGAAAGCTTTCAGGATTTGTTGAAATAAATTATCAATACACTTATTATTTTCTTCCTCTTCTGGGATACCAATTATCTGAATTTTGGGGTGCTTGATGATATACAGTATTCCTTGGATATTATCTTCATTTTTCTTGGTTGTTTTCTCAATCTTCTTGATACTTTTTCCTAGGTCAGAGTTTTTGTCTTCTACATTCGAGATTCGATCTTCTGTGTCATCTAATCTACTTTTGAGGGAGGTTTTAATTTCCTGCATCACATTCTTCATCTTTAACAGTTCTATCTGATTCTTTTTTAAGGTATCTATTTCTTCTTTCAAATCATGAAAAGACTTCCTCATCTCCTGGAGCTCATTGTCTTGTTTCTCTAGTATCTCAGTTTGGTCACTAAAAATATTGTGAATTGCTTATCCGACATGCCCATGACGCCCATTTTGTTGTCTGTGGGTGATGTGGGATTGATATTTTCCCTTGAAGGAGAGACATTTCATTAACTGCTCATGTTTCTTGTGCCTCTATGATTGTTTCTAGTCATCTTTAGGTTCCTTCCTAAAGTATTCAAGGTACCTTTTAGTGTTCAAAGTTGTGCAGGATTAGAAAATTGGTGATCTCTCTTCTGGTCTGCCTCCCTGTTGCTCAGCAGTTACCTCCCTGTTACCCTGCACTGTTGTCACCGGTCCTAAGTGACCAAAAGTCCTCCCTGATTCTAAAGAGTGGTGAACCTCCAACTGAGCTAATGAGCTTCACATCAGCAGCAAAGTTGCGTGCCCTGGCGCTATTCAAATAAAACACAGAAATTCTGAGAGTCCAATGGCTGTGGGGGTGGGGATGAGCCATGGGTTCTGGCTGTTAGGGCCTGCAGCCACATGTAGCCTGGTGCCCCTCAATGCCACTTGAACCACTCTCTGGATAGGGTGGGGAGAGGTGCAAGTTTGTGACACAAACCTGAGGTCCAAAGGTGAGGAGGAGGGGATGAGCCATGGGTCCCGGTTGTTAGGGCCTGCAGCCATAGGCAGCCTGGTTTGCACTCTATTCTCTTAAGAGAGCCTCTGTTATTAATTTTTAAACTTTTTTTGCATTCAATATGCATAGAGTACCTATATTGTTTCTCCATTTCTCTCTCCCACTAGATTTTTAGGTTCTTGAAAGAATTGACTGAATTTCTTTTTTATTTTAAATTTTTTATTATCATCATAATCTTCTTTATATTACATTGGATTACATATACTTTACAGTGTATTACATTGTTTTTTCAAAAGGGAATGCCATGCATGTCAGTCAGCACAGAGACGTTAATCTCCCCACTTCAACATTCAATATCTTTTCTATGTTTTCCCCAATCATTATTATTATTCTAATTATTTTTTAAAACAAACATACAATATCTTTCTTTCATAGCCTGGCTTACTTCACTCAGCAATAGATCCTCCATATCTGACCATTTTCTATCAAATTCCAGGGTCTTGTTATTTTTTATGGCTGAGTAGTATTCCATAGAGTATATATACCACACTTTTCCAATCCATTCATCAGTTTGTGGACATTTAGGTTGGTTCCATGTCTTGGCAATTGTGAATAATGCTGCAATAAACATGGATGTGCAAGCACTTTTCTGACTGAGCGTTCTCCTGTCTTTTGGGTAAATACCCAGAAGTGGGATTGCTGGATCAAATGGTAGTTCTATTTGTAGATCTTTGAGGAACCTCCATATTGTTCTCCACAGTGGTTGAACTAGTTTACATTCCCACCAACAGTGTAGGAGGGTTCCCTTTTCACCACATCCCCGCCAACACTTATCACTTTTTATATTCTTAATCTTTGCCATTCTGACAGGGGTTAGGTGGTATCTCATTGTGGTTTTTATCTGCATTTCCCTTATGATGAGGGATGTCGAGCATTTCCTCATATGCTTTTTGGCTGTTCGTATGTCTTCCTTAGAGAGACTTTTGTTCAGCTCACTTTCCCATCTTTTAATCGGGTTAATCATTTTTTTTCGCATAAGGCACTTGAGTTCCCTATGTATTCTCGTTATCAGTCCCTTGTCTGAGGCATATTTAACAAAAATATTTTCCCATTCTGAGGGTTGTCGGTTCACACTTGTTACTGTGTCCTTTGCTGTGCAGAAACTTCTTAGTCTAATATAGTCCCACTTGTCTATTTTAGGGATTATTGCCTGTGCTTTGGGAGTCTTATTTAAGAAGTCTTTGCCTACTCCAATGTCTCCCAGAGTTTCCCCAGCATTTTCCACAAGTAGTTTTATTGTCTGAGGTCTTAGGTTCAGATCTTTGATCCATTTTGAGTTGACTGTTGTTAATGGTGAAAGATGGGGGTTCAGTTTCATCTTTCTGCAGGTGGATACCCAGTTTTTCCAGCACCATTTACTAAAGAGGTTTTCCTTTTCCCAATGGATTGACTGATATCCTTTGTCAAAGATCAGTTGGCTGTAAGCTTTGGGGGTTATTTCTGGGGTCTCTATTCTCTTCCATTGGTCCACATGAGAATTGACTGAATTTCTTAAAAATCTTAGAATTAGGTCCAGCAGATAATGTGGTGATTAAAGGCACTGGATTTCCACATGGCCAACTGTTGCTCAAGTCCAAGATCTAGTGGCTTGCGTTCTCACTCCCCACCCCCCTTCTCACTCTGTCCCTCTCTGGTCAAATAAAATTAAATAAATAAATAGATAAATAAAGTTAAATAAAATAATTATTTAAAACTTTTTAGAATAAGTGAAAATTAGAGAATATGCATGCAAATTAGGTCCCAGAAACAGTCAAGTATCTCATAGAGAATAAGTGAAAATTAGAGAATATGCAAACAAATTAGGTCCCAGAAACAGTCAAGTATCTCATAGTTCTCAAAAAAATTTACAAACATGGGTGCTGGCTGGTGACATATTGGTTAAGGGCTCTAGACTCCCACATGGCCAACCATGATTCAAGTCCTGGACTGATGGCTTACTTTCTCACATTCTCTCTCTCTCGCTCTCACTTTGTTCCTCTCTGGTCAAATTAAAATAAATGAATAAATGAATAAAGCTAAGTAAAATAATTCTTATAAAAAAGTACAAACTGAAATATGATAAAAAAGACCTGGCTTTCCCACCCATCTACATGGAGAAAGTGATACTGAAATTTTAAAAGCAGAAAACCTTCTTCAATACTCTGGTACTCATACGAAAGAATTAAAATATATCAGAATAGACAAGAATAAAATTATGAAAATTAGTTTAAATTGTATTTTTATGGATCTTAATTGAATTAAATGATAAAAGAACTCCAGACTCCTGACAGCCATACCAATTTAGCGTTAGCAATATTCTGTTTAGTCAAAAGTATACTGGGAACAGATGTTACACATAAAGGTACACAGTCAAACACAGAGAAATGCTATGATAGAAGTGCTATGATTTTTCTGGCAGATGAGGCACTTCTTAGGCCTAGTTCTGAGCTGAGAAAAACCACAACGAATATTTATGGAATTCACAGCACCTATTATCAATGACTTCTTTAAAACTGTGGCAAAAACCATTCTTTTTTTTCAAAGCAAGTGATTGTGTAAAGTGTAAGTATGATGTATGGAGTCATATGAAAGAAAATATATAGTAGTATCAGCTTAAAGAAAAAGAAAATCATGTTTCCAATATAGTATTAGATCATTGGGAAAGCCAGGAAGTATTCTTTTATGTTTTCCTATTCAAAAATATTTCATGACTTTCCTGACAATTCAACGGATGTACATAGGAGGTGGAGATTTTAATAATGGTCAAAACTGTATGTGTTATTCATAGATTGTTAGATCTAGAATACATCCTTGAGCTTATGTTGCCCTTTCAATGGCCTTTCTTCAACCCCTGAAGCATCATTCTGTACCACCATATTACTAACTGGGAATTCTCATATTTTAATTTTTTTATTTGGAGAGATTTTTGCTATAGGGTACATGTGCTCACCAGAAAGATAGAGAGATAGAGAGACAGAAAGCAAGAAATCACCCCCCGGGGGGATGGCCACACCGCAATCACTTCTCCTTCATTCTCCTCTTGGGATCTTGGGCACGCACGCACACACGCCCAGTGTGAATTTAAACCACCAGGTCTGGAACTCGAACCACGGTCGTCTATGTGGGATTCCAGTGACATAGTCGTTATGTCAACTGCTGGTCCCATGGAATTCTCACTTTTTTTTTAAAGAGAGGTTTTTACTGTAGTGTATGTGCACTTACTGGAGAGACAGAGACAGACAGACCGAAAGCAAGAAATCACTCCTGAGGGGGATAGTCACACTGCAATAGTTTCTCCTCCATTCGCCTCTAGGGATTTTGGGCATGCACACACATGCATCTGGCATGAGTTTTAATCCACCAGGTCTGGGACTCAAACCGTGGTCAACTACACGGGAGTCCAGCAATGTAACCATTACACCAACAGCTAGTCCTGGGAATTCTCATCTTTAATCAGTTAAACATTTCAATGATACAACTTCTCAAATAATTTGTCCTTTTGACCAAGTGTTTTTCCATCAGCTTATTTTTGGACCATATTATTTCAGAAAGTTAACCTTAAATCGTTTTTAAACAGTCAATCACTAGTTCTCATTTTGCTTGTAATAATGATTGGGAAAAACACTGAAAAGATATTGAATGATGAGGTGGGGAGATTAATGTCTCTGTGTTGACTGACATGAATGGTATTCCCTTTTGAATAAGCAATGTAATACACTGTAAAGTTATATGCAATCCAATGTAATATAAACAAGATTATGATGATAATAAAAATAAATAAATAATTTTAAAAAAGAAAGTTAACTTTAAATCTTTTATTTCTACTATTACTGCTGTCAAAACAGAACAAAACTTGCAATCTCTATCTTTGGAACAGAGATGCCTCCATATTTGGGTCAAGCATTTTTGTGCCTAACCCTAAAAGTCAGGCACTAACACAACTCTGATGTCTTTCCTTGCACGGTCCTAGTTTCTACAGCTAGCCATTATATAAATGCTTCCTTATTTTCTTTCTAATCTTTCAGGAAGTGCTACCTTAGTCAACAGAGAAATTCAGGCTGAGACCACGATGAGATGCCAGTTCACACTGACCAGGATGGTTACAATAAAAAAGATGGACAATAACAAATCTTGGTAAAAATGTGGAAAAATTGGAATGCTCATACACTGATGGAGGGAATGTAAAATGGTACAGCAGCTTTGGAAAAAGTTTAGAAGGCTTCAAAATATTAAATGTAGAGTTACCAAATGAACCAGCAATTTTACCTGTAGATCAATACTCAGGGGAATTTAAAACATATGGCCACACAAAAATTATTTATAACAGCCAAAAGTAGAACTACTGAATTATCCATCAATAGACAAATGAATAAACTGTTGATAATTCATACAATGAAATATTATGTGATAATTTAAAAAAAAAATGAAGTGCTGATCCAACTGCTCCACCATCCTGGAACCACATGGGTGATCAGGGTATGATTCCCATGTTAAACAGTACATGCCTGACACACATGTGTGCCCATGATCCTCCCTGATCTGAAAGACTGGGGGGAGGATAATGGAGTGAGACTGTTAAACTTTCTTCTCTCTCTTTCTCTCTCAATAAATTATTTGAAAAAAAAGAAATGTACAGATTCATGCAACGACATGAATGAACCTTGAATTCATTCTGCTAAGTGAAAGATGTCCACTGAAGAACACATTCTTAAATTATTTCATTTAGGTAAAACGTCTACAATAGGAAAACCTATATATAGAGAAAATAAATTAGTGTTTGTCTAGGGCTGGTGAGGGGAATGGGAGGTAGGGGCATGAAGACTAAGTGGTATAGGGTTTCTTTAAAGATAAAGAAAATATTCAAAAATTGTGGCAAAACTTATACAACATTTTGAATATACTAAGAACCATTAAAGTCATGCTTCATTTTTAATTTTATTTATTTAATTTATTTTTAATGGAGAAATAAAAATTGTATTTATTTTCATACAGAAATGTTTTGAAATATACATAGCATACTTTATCAAACGGATGGATTATGCTAATTAGCATAAGCATTATCTCATATACTCATTTGTGTGTATAATGAGAGCACTCAAAATGTACTCATATGAATTTTCAAGAATACATTGTTATCAAGTATAGTCAATATGTGCAGTAGATTTCTTGAACTTATTTTTCCTAGATAACAAATTTTCTGTTCTTTGCTTAACATCTCCCCAAACCCTTCCTTAAGTACTCTTTTCTCTTTTTCTAAATTAGACCTTTTTTGTTTTTAATGACAGAGGGCATGTGCATTCGCCATAGAGAGGGAAAGTGAGAAAGCACCACCATGAGGAATGGCCACGCTACAATCCCTTCTCTTCCATTCTCCTGTCAGGATTTTGGGCATGCATACAAATGCACCTGTTGTGTTTTTCAAGCCCAAGGTCTAGGACTAGAACCACACAGTCGGCCATGTGAGATCCAGCTGCCTCAACCACAATGCCATAATCTGACCCCTGAGGTAGACTTTATAAGATTTCACATATAAATGATATCATGCTGTTGTCTTTCTGTGTCTAATTTATTTCACATAACATAAAAATATTATTAAAATAATGTTCCTGGACCAGCAGGTGGTGTGGTAGTTAAGGTGCTGGACTCTCACATGTTTGACATGGTTTGAGACCTGGCAGTTTGCTTTCTCACTTTCCTTGTCTCTCTCTCTCCCTGTTCTCCCTATCTTTCTCTAGTGAGCACATGTGCCCTATAGCAAATTTAAAAAATAATAATAACAATAAATTAAATAAATAATTATTAAAAAATGATGTTTCCTTATGTCAACTATACCACATATTCTTTGCCCCTACATCTGACATGGTTTGAGTCCTGGCAGTTTGCTTTCTCACTTTCCTTGTCTCTCTCTCTCCCTGTTCTCCCTATCTTTCTCTAGTGAGCACATGTGCCCTATAGCAAATTTAAAAAATAATAATAACAATAAATTAAATAAATAATTATTAAAAAATGATGTTTCCTTATGTCAACTATACCACATATTCTTTGCCCCTACATCTGTTGATGGACACAGGTTGATTCCATATCTAGGCTGCCGTGAATAGTACAGCAGTACTATGGGAGTGCAGTTGTCTCTTTGGATACCAATTTCCTTTTCTTTGGATATAGGCCAAGTGGTAGAATTGCTGTGTCATAAGGTAGTTTTAGATTCAGGTTTTCAGAGACCCATAAAGTTTTAGGTAAACTGTGTACTATTTTTTTTATTTTCATAATTTTTATATTACATTTAGTCACATATATCTTTACAGTGTATGACATTTCTTTTTCCAGCACGATTATCATGCATATCAGTCAAGACAAAGACATTACAATACACATCATCAGCAGCAAATAGCTTTTCATTTTTTTGATTATTATTTTTTATTTTATTTTTATTTCTTTTTTTAAAATACATTCAATCGCTATACAACATTTGGCTTATAAAGAGAATTTACGCAACTTGAAATACTTCTCAGATCAGTTCAGTTGAGAATACTATACATGTTATCATTAATGGGTAATAAACCATTTCTGTGTCCCACTAATGTCATGCCTTTCTATTTTTTCTCCCTGGTTTCTTTCTCTATACTCGTCCCTTCTCCTCCTGCCATTGCACACAGTCTTTAGCATCCAAAACTATTTTCACTGTTTTTACGCCCTCCAATATTTCAGTCTCTACCATAGAGTACAGACAGTCAGTATATTAAGTGGAGACATACAGTGTCTTTCTTTCATAGCCTTGCTTGCTTCACTCGACAGTAAATCTTCCATATTCGACCACTTTCTATCAAATGCCAGGGTCTTGTTTTTATTGGCTGAATAATATTCCATAGAGTATATGTGCCACTCTTTTTTAACCCATTCATTAGTTTGTGAACATTTGGGTTGGTTCCATGTCTTAGCAATCATAACTAATGCTATAATAAACATTGATGTGCAAGTGCTTTTCTGACTGAGCATTCTCCTGCCCTTTAGGTGGATACCCAGAAGTGGGATTGCTGGATCAAATGGTAGTTCTATTTGTAGATCTTTGAAGAACCTCCATATTGTTCTCCACAGTGGTCATATGGTAGCTCTAAAAGTCTGTACTAATTTACATTCCCTTTAACAGTGTCCCTTTTCTCCACACAACACTTGTTATCCTTTGTGTTTTTGGTAATACACATTCTAACAGGTGTGAGTTGGCATCTCATGGTTTTAATTTGCATATCCCTGATAATTTGTGACTTTGAGGATTTTTTAATACCTGTTTGTCATTTGTGAATAGTATCTTTTACAGGAGTAAATCGCATGGTTGAAAATTATGTTTCTCTAAGTTTGTTATTAAAAAAAAAAAAAAGGATAAAAAGGAGGGGAAATGTCTTCTCTTCAGGGGGCCCATGCTGCCTGAGGTCAGGGATCAGACCTTTTCTTATCTTCTGAAAACTTTTTACCATAGCTCATTTTTTAATCAAAGCAGTTTTTGTTTCTTTCATGCCCCATTTCTCTATGCAGAAATGAGGGAGTTATTGTACAAAAAATCCTCATGTTACTAAAAGCCTGGATGCGTTTAATGAGAATGTGAACTGATGAAAATTAATCTTTTGTATTAAGTAATCCCTAAGATCTTTCTCAAAGTAGAAAACAGTCCCAGGTAGATGTCACAGTCCTCCATGGAGCTGCTTGGCTATACTTTCTAAAATGTCCTATGTGAAGGTACACCTGTAGTAGTGCAGGCAGTGGGGCACTGATGTGTGAAGCTGGAGTCACATGGGAGGCCCAGGTTCCAAATACACTTGAGTACTGTGGACACAGAAGCCCGCTAGTGATTCTGGCTGGCTGACTGGCAGGGGAAGGAGAATCATGGCATGAAGAGACCATGTCAGGAGTACTTGTCTCCCTCTCTTTTTATCACCCTCTCAAGAAAAAAAAAAAGTGAATAAATAACCTTTTAAAAAAAGTCTTATCTGTGTACTAGCTAGTGGCATGGTGGTTAAAGCAGCTGGATCCCACGTGGCCAGCTGTGTGGTTTGAGTCCCGGACATGATGGCTTGAAGAACACACTAGCTGTATGTGTGTGTGCGTGACCAAAATCTGGAGAAGACATAGAAATGGAGAAGGGATTGCATCCAAACCCATAGGAGGTGCTTTCTTTCTTTATCTCTCTCTCTCTCACTCTCTTTCTCATGTGTGCAAACATGTACCCTAGAGCAATTTTTTACATTAAAAATAAATAAATAAATAATAAGATGTCTCCTCTGTGAATACAAAGGAGACAGACTGCTTTACAAATACTAGTGAGTTTTAGCCACAGCTAGCCCCTCCACTGACTGCTGCCCATTTTACTGGCAGCAACACGTCATGGTCATGCTGAATAGACTGATCTCTGCCTAAGGACAAGGGGCGTCAATTCTGTTTATATGAGTACTTTTATTTAAGATTAATCACTATGTACAACATGGTTTTTCCCTTAGGATTCTAAAATCTTAAATGTATGACCAATATCATATAATCTATGGTGTCTGTAGTCCATGAATTAGAAAGTAACATTTTTACATGCATGGATTGAGAAATGAATGCAGAGGAAAATGATATAAATAATATCACAATCAATTTTCCCTGAGAGCTGATATAAATTGCATTTGGCTACGCTTTTCTGAAGTCCTGATTGCATTGTCATACCCGAGATTTCTCAGCAGATATGCCTGCACTGCCAAATGAAAAGGCAGACCCAACCGATGGTCTAATATACTTTAGTATTTGGTTTAATTGCTAATTAAAATGAACAAGGGCACAGAAATAGCATTGAAAAATAGACATGTCCAAATCATATCTCTATAGCCACTCATTTTTCTAAATTCCCCTTGTAATATTTTAAATACTAAAATGTCTTTGAACATTTAGATTACTGGTAAAAACCTAACTTCTCTCATTTAGTGGACTTGTATTGTAACATTTAGTTGATTCTTGATTTTTAGTCATTAGCAGGAGCATTAGAATGTAATATAAACTGAGAAAAATAACCTTGACCCCTTATAAGATTTTTATATAAAGAGCTCTTAAATGTATATATTTGTGGGAACCAGCAGTTAGTGTAATGGCTATGTCGCTGGACTCCCACGTAGTCGACCGCGGTTTGTGTCCCGGACCCGGTGGCTTAAAACTCACGCTGGGCGCGTGTGGTGCATGCCCAAGATCCCGAGAGGAAAACGGAGGAGAAGGGATTGCGGCGTGACCATCCCCTCTGGGGGGTGATTTCTCGCTTTCTGTCTCTATGTCTCTCTCTGTCTGTCTGGCAAGCGCATGCGCCCTACAGTGAAAATCTCTCCTGAACATTTGGGTTGGTTCCATGTCTTAGCAATCATAACTAATGCTATAATAAACATTGATGTGCAAGTGCTTTTCTGACTGAGCATTCTCCTGCCCTTTAGGTGGATACCCAGAAGTGGGATTGCTGGATCAAATGGTAGTTCTATTTGTAGATCTTTGAAGAACCTCCATATTGTTCTCCACAGTGGTCATATGGTAGCTCTAAAAGTCTGTACTAATTTACATTCCCTTTAACAGTGTCCCTTTTCTCCACACAACACTTGTTATCCTTTGTGTTTTTGGTAATACACATTCTAACAGGTGTGAGTTGGCATCTCATGGTTTTAATTTGCATATCCCTGATAATTTGTGACTTTGAGGATTTTTTAATACCTGTTTGTCATTTGTGAATAGTATCTTTTACAGGAGTAAATCGCATGGTTGAAAATTATGTTTCTCTAAGTTTGTTATTAAAAAAAAAAAAAAGGATAAAAAGGAGGGGAAATGTCTTCTCTTCAGGGGGCCCATGCTGCCTGAGGTCAGGGATCAGACCTTTTCTTATCTTCTGAAAGCTTTTTACCATAGCTCATTTTTTAATCAAAGCAGTTTTTGTTTCTTTCATGCCCCATTTCTCTATGCAGAAATGAGGGAGTTATTGTACAAAAAATCCTCATGTTACTAAAAGCCTGGATGCGTTTAATGAGAATGTGAACTGATGAAAATTAATCTTTTGTATTAAGTAATCCCTAAGATCTTTCTCAAAGTAGAAAACAGTCCCAGGTAGATGTCACAGTCCTCCATGGAGCTGCTTGGCTATACTTTCTAAAATGTCCTATGTGAAGGTACACCTGTAGTAGTGCAGGCAGTGGGGCACTGATGTGTGAAGCTGGAGTCACATGGGAGGCCCAGGTTCCAAATACACTTGAGTACTGTGGACACAGAAGCCCGCTAGTGATTCTGGCTGGCTGACTGGCAGGCTAAGGAGAATCATGGCATGAAGAGACCATGTCAGGAGTACTTGTCTCCCTCTCTTTTTATCACCCTCTCAAGAAAAAAAAAAAGTGAATAAATAACCTTTTAAAAAAAGTCTTATCTGTGTACTAGCTAGTGGCATGGTGGTTAAAGCAGCTGGATCCCACGTGGCCAGCTGTGTGGTTTGAGTCCCGGACATGATGGCTTGAAGAACACACTAGCTGTATGTGTGTGTGCGTGACCAAAATCTGGAGAAGACATAGAAATGGAGAAGGGATTGCATCCAAACCCATAGGAGGTGCTTTCTTTCTTTATCTCTCTCTCTCTCACTCTCTTTCTCATGTGTGCAAACATGTACCCTAGAGCAATTTTTTACATTAAAAATAAATAAATAAATAATAAGATGTCTCCTCTGTGAATACAAAGGAGACAGACTGCTTTACAAATACTAGTGAGTTTTAGCCACAGCTAGCCCCTCCACTGACTGCTGCCCATTTTACTGGCAGCAACACGTCATGGTCATGCTGAATAGACTGATCTCTGCCTAAGGACAAGGGGCCTCTATTCTGTTTATATGAGTACTTTTATTTAAGATTAATCACTATGTACAACATGGTTTTTCCCTTAGGATTCTAAAATCTTAAATGTATGACCAATATCATATAATCTATGGTGTCTGTAGTCCATGAATTAGAAAGTAACATTTTTACATGCATGGATTGAGAAATGAATGCAGAGGAAAATGATATAAATAATATCACAATCAATTTTCCCTGAGAGCTGATATAAATTGCATTTGGCTACGCTTTTCTGAAGTCCTGATTGCATTGTCATACCCGAGATTTCTCAGCAGATATGCCTGCACTGCCAAATGAAAAGGCAGACCCAACCGTCGGTCTAATATACTTTAGTATTTGGTTTAATTGCTAATTAAAATGAACAAGGGCACAGAAATAGCATTGAAAAATAGACATGTCCAAATTCTATCTCTATAGCCACTCATTTTTCTAAATTCCCCTTGTAATATTTTAAATACTAAAATGTCTTTGAACATTTAGATTACTGGTAAAAACCTAACTTCTCTCATTTAGTGGACTTGTATTGTAACATTTAGTTGATTCTTGATTTTTAGTCATTAGCAGGAGCATTAGAATGTAATATTAACTGAGAAAAATAACCTTGACCCCTTATTAATATAAACTGAGAAAAATAACCTTGACCCCTTATAAGATTTTTATATAAAGAGCTCTTAAATGTATATATTTGTGGGAACCAGCAGTTAGTGTAATGGCTATGTCGCTGGGCCACGTAGTCGACCGCGGTTTGTGTCCCGGACCCGGTGGCTTAAAACTCACGCTGGGCGCGTGTGGTGCATGCCCAAGATCCCGAGAGGAAAACGGAGGAGAAGGGATTGCGGCGTGACCATCCCCTCTGGGGGGTGATTTCTCGCTTTCTGTCTCTATGTCTCTCTCTGTCTGTCTGGCAAGCGCATGCGCCCTACAGTGAAAATCTCTCCAAAAAAAAAAAAAGTATATATTTTTCATCTGACATCCAGCTGCATGAGTCCCCACTATTGGAATCTGCCACAGCTCAGGGGCCAAATCTCTTGTAAATCAATGATTATTTACCAACTGGACACCAAGGTTGTTTATCTTTTTAAGCTACAGGGTTTATGAAAACACTTTGGCCAAATAAGGTTGGAAGATCATGTGTCTGGAACCAGTAGTTGGTGTAATGGCTATGTTGCTGAACTCCCATGTAGTCGACCACGGTTTGAGTCCCAGACCCGGTGGGTTAAACTCATGCCAGGTGCGTGTGTGTGCGTGCCCAAGATCCCGAGAGGAGAATGGAGTAGAAGGGGTTATGGCATAGCCATTCCCCCAGGGGGGTGATTTCTCGCTCTTTGTCTCTCTCTGTCTTTCTGGCAAGCACACGTGCCCTATAGCAGAAAAAAATGATGTGTCTGCATTACATTGGAAATTAAAGCACGCTGTTAGGTACTATAGAACAGAAGTGGTAGGAACCATCACTCCTCCCCCCACATGATCTAGTGGTAAAAACTAACATGGCAAACACAGGTGCAATTGAATAAACACTATCACAGGAATATGAGAAAAATACTTGCTGCTATAATTGCTAACTAAACACACAGTTGAATGAATGCTGCAGTTCTTTCTGTTGTTGCTATTGTTAAGTGTTTATCTTTTCCTGTCTCTGAGATTGGGATTACCCCAAATCGAAACATTTCCTTTATCAGTTGAAAACCTTATAATACTTGAGTAGCAGTATGTTTTCCAGTGGACCTAGAGCAGTAGCGCCCCCCCATAGGCATCCTGTATAGGAAAAATAACTGAAAGAGCGTCTAAGCAAAACTAAAGGAGAGGAACCATTGGAGAGATTCTGGTGAAAGACAAAATTAGAGTCAGACTCCTTGAATTTGAATTTTCGTTTCCTCTTACTAGCTAAATGATCTAAGGCTACTTTATTCACCCTACGTGCTTCAATTTTGCCAGCTGTAAAATGGGAATAACAGTAGCATTTACTAAAATTGAGTTAATTTGTGGAAAACACTCAGAGCAATATTTATTACATAGTACTTGCTCTATTACCTCAACTAGTAACATTATCTTTAATGTTAAAGATGAGTACCATCATAGTTTAATTTATAACCTCTCAAATGTAACTATCTATTCAAAAAATACCTTAAGCAAATACTTGCATAAATATGCAAATAAATATATATAATAATGTTCCACAGAGTCCTGTGTGTGATTATGGGGAAAAAGCTCAACACATAACCTTGAGGGACTGGTTTAATTAATTCTGGCTTATGAACACAATGTAATTCAGCTATTAAAATGACACAATGTATGAAAATGTACAAATTTTGAAACTAAAGTAATTACACCTATATTTATCTGCATGGAAAGAGAAAAACTAAATTACAAGCATTATGCTGTGTGATTGTGTTTTAATATATTAGGTTGTAGGAAAGTCATGATGTGTTTTTCTGTTTTTCTGTGCAAAAATGCATCAAGACTTTCCTAACAATCCTATGTGTGTGAGTGTGTGTGTGTGTGTGTGTGTGTGTGTGTGTATGTATAGATATATCAGATAGGACCTTACTAATTATAGGGGACCAAGATCTTAGAGGCATATGTAACTCAATTCAACCCGATCTTGTTGCTGTGGTACAGATGGTAGGGCACTGCTGTGCTATGCCATAGCCACATAGAAAATCTGAAGGCTCATGTCTGGGTTATTCCAAACATAGTGGGAACAGCTGCAGGTGCACTTGTTCTCCTGGCTAGCTGCAAGGCTAAGGGGAGGACTGCAGTGTAGCAACCCCGTATTTCTCTCTTTCTCTCTCTCTCTCTCAAATAAATTTGAAAATTAACTTTACAAATGGGACCAGTAGATGGCATAATGGTTACATTGCTAGACTCCCATGTAGTTGACTGCGGTTCAAGCCTTGGACCTGGCAGCTTAAAACTCATGCTGGGCGCATGTGTATGCATGCCCAAAATTCCAAGAGGAGGCTGGAGGAGAAGGGACTGCAGCATGGCCATATATCTTGAGGGGCGATTTCTTGCTCTCTGTCTCTCTAGCAAGCACACATGCCCTACAGCACAAATCTCTTTTTAAAAAATTAACTTTACAAAAAATGTAACTGTAATTTCAATGGCACCATAAATAGTGACTTTTTTTCTTCTTTTCTCTTACCTGTACCTTTTTTTAATTTGCCAAAGAGTATATGTGGTCTCTAGAGACAGAGAAATAGAGATGGAAGGAGAGGAAGAAATCACACTCAGTGGGGCAAAATCAAACCTCAATCCCTTCTCGTCCACTTCTGTATTCTGTCAGGATTTTATGCACACATGCACATGCAATTGCCATGCTTTTCTTTTCTTTTCTTTTCTTTTCTTTTTTTTTTTTTTTTTGGAGAGATTTTCGCTATAGAGCGCATGCGCTCGCCAGACAGACAGAGAGAGACATTAAAGACAGAAAGCGAGAAATCACCCCCCAGGGCGGATGGTCACGCCGCAATCCCTTCTCCTCCATTCTCCTCTCGGGATCTTGGGCACACACGCACACACGCCTGGCGTGAGTTTTAAGCCACCGGGTCTGGGACGCAAACCACAGTCGACTACGTGGGAGTCCAGCGACATAGCCATTACGCTAACTGCTGGTTCCCCAGTTGGCATGCTTTGCAACCCATCAGAGCCAGGATTAAAACTGCAGTTGACCATGTGGAATATATTGATAGTCCCTTAATCACTCTAAGCTATTGGCCCACCTAAAAAAGCAATGGTTTTTAACTCATTTTGCTATCAGTGTACCTGAGGACAAATATATATGTGTTGCTGTGTGTTAACTTCCTCTTTCTCCCTTTCTTAAAAGAAAGTTTTTGTTGCTATTTATTTTCTGTTTTTGTTCCACTATTATATATTGGGCATATTATGGGTAATTAAATTTGTCATTTAGTCTTAGGGTATCTGATCATGAGGAACTTTGTTAGAACTTGGTCAAGAGAAATAGATGTCATTTCAAGATCCTGGACTTGGAGGTAATGATGTGGCTATGAATATTCAAGTCCGGGTTGTCTCTTAGGAGGGAGGCCTGGAGGACTTTCATGGTTGCATGTGAGGAAACTGAAGTAGTTTTGGAGCTGATGATAATGGGAAGTGGAAAGTTTTTTATAAGTGTATTGTGGAGAAAAGGTCTTGTATGCTAGGCAGTTAAGCTGTAAGGTACATTTTTTGTACATTTACATGACTGTCCTAATTGGGACCTCTGCTAGCACTACTTCTTTGCAAAAACTACTTCTTCTTGCACTCCTAATAAAGTCATATGCCAAATGATGACATTTTGTTGGGACCAGCAGTTAGCGTAATGGCTATGTCGCTGGACTCCCATGTAGTCAACCGCGGTTCGCGTCCCGGACCCGGTGGCTTAAACTCATGCCGGGTGCATGTGCGTGCGTGCCCAAGATACCGAGAGGAGAATAGAGGAGAAGGGATTGCAGTGTGGCCATCCCCCCCGGGGGATGATTTCTCACTTTCTATCTCTCTGTCTCTCTCTGTCTGTCTGGCGAGCGCACACGCCCTATAGCAAAAACCTCTCCAAAAAAAGGAAAAAAAAATGATGACATTTTGGTCAACATTGAACCATATATATCATGTGGTTCCATAAAGATCATACAGGCTGATCATATAGCTGAGGAATATAGTAGGCTATACCATCTTGGTTTGTGTAAATACATTCCATTATGTTCACACCGTGACAAAAATGTTTAATGACACATTTCTCAGAATGCACCCCAACATTAAATGATGCATACCTGTACTCTCTATGATCAAACTGAATGTTTCCATGTACTTAAATGATCTTACTAAGCAAGTCACTGGACAGATGTAGGTTTGGGGAGCAACATATGTCCCCAAGTTAGTCCAACCAGAGTTATTCCCCTGAGAGTTTTCAAATTTCTGTAGAGGACATATCGTTAGCTTCATAGACAAGAAAGCCAACACCCAGAAGCAGAGGAAAGGGATGAAAAAAAAATAGAATGGGATAAAGAGAAAGTGAGAGAGACAAAGAAAGAATCCTGAAGGTAGTGAAGCCCCTGCTTCTAACTCTAGCGTCTTCTGGTTACTGCCTTCTGGAAGCTTGGTTTTTCATTTCTTCCTTCATTTTTATGAACTGTTTACAACCTTCTTAAATGTACTCCATTTACATAGACTAGATTAGATTTCTCTTACTTTGCAACAATAACTACTGAGAACAATATATCAGTTTTCAATGAACTATTTGGAGATGAAATCAAAATATATTTTTTTCCTTTTTTGAAGAGGTTTCTTTTGTTTTGTTTTTATTGTTTTTTTTTTTTTCCTATAGGGTGTGCACGCTCACCAGACAGACAGAGAGAGAGACAGAAAGTGAGAAATCACCCCCCAGGTATGGGAGGCTATGCACCAGCAAATATCACCAGTTTCTCAGATAGCAAACAATTACAGAATGACAAAGGCCATGATTGGCTCCCCTTCAAAACCTCACCTTCAAAACAATACTCTGAGTGGCCACTTCCCATAGCAAATTGGTGAGCTTAGAATCCCTCAGATTTGCATATCTGGCACCCCATGATTGGCCCACAAAAGCAACCAATCATAACCCACCTTTTACAATCCTTCATTCAACCAATCACTGCCCACCAACATGTATATAACCATGATTCCTGGCCCACAATCGCCAGATGACCTGGAAGACCCTGAAGAGTTGAGACACTGTGTTGTCTCCAGACGATCCTGAAGAGTTGTAACACCATGACGACCCTGAAAAACTGTGACACTGCGTCGTCTCCGGATGACCCTGAAGAGTTGTAATACTGTGTCTTCTCTGTGCTGCCCACAATAAATGGACGACCCTGAAGAGTTGCAACACTGCATCGTTCATCCCATTTCTGACTCCTTCCCTCAGGAAACCTGTTCGACTGTCCCCTGGGCCGGGACATACAGGGGGGATGGCCACGCCGCAATCCCTTCTCCTCCGTTCTCCTCTCGGGATCTTGGGCACGCACGCGCATGCGCCCGGCGTGAGTTTTAAGACACTGGGACCAGGAGGTGAGCCGCAGTTGACTACGTGGGAGTCCAGTGACATAGCCATTATGCTAACTGCTGGTCCCAAATTAAAATATTTTTAAATGTTAACATCAATAGAAAAAAGGAATATTTTTGAGTACATCATATAATGTAAGGACAAGTATTGGTTTGACACTTTTGTTTCATTTGCGAGTTTGTATGTATGTGTGAACATGTGCGCCCTGGGTAGCTAGACAGTCATGCTCCAAAAAGTTGGAAAGTCACAGCACTGAAGCAACGAATCTGACTCAGTGAGGCAGTTGTAAGGGAAATCAGTCGAGATGGTTTCATTTTTAATGAGCACCACAGGTATGTGGGAGGTGAAGAAAACCATGAAAAAAGCTGAGTCATTAAAGAAACTTCTCTGTAAATGGAACAGAATATTTTCCCCAAAGTGACACTCTGTGGAATAATTTATGCTTATGGATTTGGTGAGGACTGTAAACCAAGGGACCAGAAAGAAGTTCCTTTTAGTAGCTACAAATTCATAAGCTGCAGAAGAATCCCAATTACCCAGCCAATTGGCTTAGTGTGAAATCTTCATATGATGCAAAATCTGAGGAAAGATCAAAGGAAGTTAATAGAATGAAAGTGGTGAGGATTGAGCAGTCATAGTAGCATAATGGGTGTGCAGCAAGGATCATTTAGAAAAATAAAATATCAGGATGACTAAGCTATGAATGGCGACCTAGGCTACTTTCTTTCAGGGCTCCTGAAATGACAGGGGCCTCCTCTTCGTGGAATTCTGCTACCATGGGAGGGAATCAGCCTCTAAAAGGAGCCCCATCTGGGAGAAAAGTCTTACTACTGAAGCAATAACTTTGACAGAGTGACTATTACAGTTACTCTATGGCTTAGAGATAGAAAATGAACCTAGAGACCAGCAGGTGGCATGAAGGTTAAAGCATTGGATCCCAGATGACTGACTGCATAGTTTCAGTTCCAGACCCAGTGGTCTGAAAATCATGCCAGATTGTGTGTGTGTGTGTGTGTGTGTGTGTGTGTGAAATACTCCTCCTTGGGCAGCAGATGGAACAGAGGATAAGGACTCCCACATAACTGATTGTACAGTTTGAGTCCCAGACCTGGCAGCTTGAAACCCACATAGAGCGCATGTGTGTGCGTGCCCAGAATCCCGAGAGGAGACTAGAGGAGAAGGGATTGTGGCATGACCATCCACCCAGAGGGTGATTTCTCTCTCTCTCTCTCTCTCTCTCTCTGTTTCATAAGTGTGTGCATTTTATAGCAAATAAATAAAGTTAAAAGTAGAAAATGAGCCTATACCAGGTAGCATATTCAGGTTAGGAGTAGTGTCTTCCCTGAAGGGAGACATAATTCCTGGCACTGATCAAATCTTCTAGGAAAATGATAATCCTTATAGCAGAAAGTAAATCTGTGGGAGAGTTTGAGGTGTGCTTGAAGGTGAGGACCAACTCTTGCTTGAAACCACAGAGTGACTGTAAGAACTTCCAGGAAGAAAGCAGGTAGGTCTTATGCTACCATATACAGTATCCACTAGCCATATTTGACTATTGGCCACTAGACATAAGCCTAGGGCAACTGAGGAGCTGAGTTTTAAATTCCACTTACCTTGAATATACTTAAATAACCACAAGCAGGGTCAGCAGGTGATATGGTGATTAAAGCTGTGGAATCCCCTATGGCTGACCACAGTTTGAGTCTTGGACTTGGAAGCTTGCTTTCTTACTCCACTTGCTTCTGTTTCTCTCTGATGAGTGCATGTCCCCTATGGCAAATAATACTTTTAAAAAATAAATAATCAGATGTGACTAGTGTCCTCTATAGTGCACAGTAGAGCCCAGATCATTAGAGTGTTTGTCCTGTTTTAGAAACAGGATAGGAGACGGGTAGCATGAACATGAGGGAGAGCTTTGAAAAGAAGCCAACTGTGATAGAAGCCCAAGTCACCTGTTGGTCGAGCACAGCACACTTTGCACACTTCTCGTGGAATTCTCACCTATATTTGACAAGGTCCTTTGGAAAACCCCACTGTGCCAGAGTTGGACTTAAGGATTCACAGAAAAGATATTGCCTACAGGTTGACTCAAATTTCAGAAAGAGAGTAGTGCATCCTTGGGCCCAAGGGTTTACTGTTGTATGGCAATCAAGATTTAAAAAGTACATAGGACTTTTAGCACCACTAAAACTTATAGTCACACTATTAACTTTGCCTTATGGCCAGATGAAGCAATCACACCATTTTGTTGAATTCTAAGTTTCAAGATCCATAAATTGAGGTAAAACAGTATGTCTAAATAGAGCTTCTCATTGGTGTCTAATTCATATAAAGGTGGACCAGCTGATTCTAGACAAGTTACATCTGTTCCTTAAAATAAAATTATCTTCCCACATGTCATCCAGGCAGAAAACAAATTTTATTATTTTTAAACTTTGAATTTTGTAGAAGTGTTGCGTATTTTACTTGACTATGAGAGGAAAAAATATAAGATAGAGGTAAGCAAGAGATGGTTCCATGGCCTGGTGTTTAATACAACTGGATCCCACATGGCCTATCATGCAACTTGAATCCCAGACCCAGTGGCTTAAGAATAAGTACAACACTTTTAAGTGTGTGCATGCCAAAACCCTGAAAGAACAGAGAGATGGAGGAAAAGTAACTGTGGTGTGGCCACATCCTGTTCAGTGGTAGAGTGTTTTTTCTCTGTCTTTCTGGTGAAGTATGTACCCCCTGGCAAACTTTTAAAAAACAGCATTGCTTGATTGATTGAAGAAAAAATTATTTGATCAGCCAATTGCATGGTTATAGCTTTTTCTCCCATTTTCTAAATTCTCTAAGGCTGTTTCCAGTAAAAAGAATTTGAGTTAACTTTAGGCCATATGCTTTGTTAAGGTTTAAGCAATTTCTTACTCCCTTGATCACGAACTAGGAAGTTGTGTAATGTAAGAAAACAGCAGATTCCATCAAACCTATGTATTTGAGAGCAGAAGAGTTCTCTAAAGGAGAGAGGATAGCTCAAGTTTGGTCATTGAAGGTGTTGTTGTGAGCCAGGCAGTGACTCCATTTTATATCCATGACTACTATGAATGAATTCAAACGAACAAACATTTGTTGAATGCCTATTGTGTCTAATTTGTCCTCTTGGGGACTGGATTAAGACAATACGGGTAGATGCCAGCCATGAGAGCCAACCCTGAAGAAGCTTATGTCATTTGGTGGAATTATCCAGCAATGTAGTTACTGAGGGTAGCCAGAAAAGATTGGACAGACTACAGGGCAATTTTAGAACTGCCACGGGAATTTCAAAGCTGCAAAGACAATTATAGATCCAAGGTAGTGAATGCAGAATTCAAAATGAGCAGTAATGCAGGAAATAAGAAACTAGGGAAAAATTGGGACAAGTTAGGAAATGGTGAAATCAAAGAAAGGGGGTCCAGAACTTCGGTCATGACCAGGGCTCAAAAGGTTGGAACTCTCTTTTATTGGATGCCAGCAGTAAAGGGATGAATCATCTGGAGACAATGGGATGACATGAAATTCAGTTTTACAGACTTAAACTGGTCCCAAGGTTCTGGCATAGAATAAGACCATATCTTTCCTTTTGGAAATTTTGCCCCATACCTTGTGAAATGAACAAGAACACAGTGCCTTAAGGCAAAAAGCAATATGGTACTGTAGGAAGACTCACAATTTACAAATCAGAAAAACTAACATCTCAGTTCATTTACTAATTCAGCAGATATCTATTAGGTGACTACTATATTTCAGACATTTTCTAGAAGCTGGAGATGCAGCCACGAGCAATATAAGGCTCTAGCCCTTCCGGCTTACCTTCTAGGTGAACAGGTATGGGGCAATTTCCTTTCTAGGCTCTCAACTGAAGATCCACAGTTTTTCCTCCAGTACTCACAGCCTGTGGACACACCTGGTGAAAAGACATTCAAGTTGGTATGCTAATTGGCATCATAAATATATGCATACAATACTAGGGGAAATAAAGGAACAGGAATGATTTCCTTCTCCTAAGCCCCAGAACCTATATAAAGAGGTAAGTAATTGGTGTAGCTGGGGGCAGATTCTACATTCCTTGAGGAAAAGAGTTGCTTTGTTTCATATATGCTCTTTCCCCACCCCTCCTCTAGTCTTGGAGGATTACCCAGAGCTTAGTAAATAATACATACTTATTGGATGAGTGCATTAATTCATGAAGATGGGATATGTGTAGCATTTGTTTGTACTACATTTACAGTAAGTCAGCCCACTTGAGAAAAAGGAAAAAAATTAGTCAAATAGCAATTCATTGTCTTAGGGGGGGTGAGTGGAAGGTGTTAAGAACTTTATAGCCACTGTCTGGTAAGTAAATTACATTTTTTATCTAGTTTCAGCAAATTGATTTATTCTTTGATGTGACCAAAAATACTGGTAGTGTTAGCATCATGTCAGGTTGACTTCAAAATATTACAGTATATATCTATGTCTACATCTATCTATCTATCATCTATCTATATTTATCTATTAAATTAGAGACCTTATTAAATAGGCCAAGATATCAGAGTACCTTGTCTCTCAGCAGTGACAGCTCCAAATGATTCCTTTGGGTTCCTCAATCATTGCTGACACATAATCTAGTTAATCTTCTTCACGTTTTCTTGCTCACTCTTAAAGTGGATTGTGATGGTATTTTTAGCATTGTTAAAGCAAGAGCGTTAGCAACATGCTATTTCCCAGGAACAAACCAGAATGGCCAATTCATAGGTATAGAGTATCTCTAATATCTCTGTTTAATTATTTGAGATTTTTGGAAAACAAAAACTTGAATTTTCCATTTATTTGGATCTTGCTTGCATGGTATTTTAATAATGCCATTATTATATTTATTCTATTTTCATAGAAGTGATCAGAATTTTTTTTTTTGGAGAGATTTTCGCTACAGGGTGCGTGCGCTCGCCAGACAGACAGAGAGAGACATAGAGACAGAAAGTGAGAAATCACCCCCCAGGGGGGATGGCCACGCCGCAATCCCTTCTCCTCCATTCTCCTCTCGGGATCTTGGGCACGCACGCACACGCACCTGGCATGAGAGAGAATGAGAAAGCAAGCCACCAAGTCTAAGACTTGAACCATGGTCAGTCATGTGGGAGTCCAGCACCTTCACCATCATGCCACCTGCTGTCTCCCAATAACTTCTTTTTTTTGAAGTTTTTTTTTTTTGTCATAGGGTGTGTGCACTCAACAGAGAGAGAGACAGACAGACAGACAGAAAGGGAAAGTGAGAAATCACCATCCGGGGGCAAGGTCACACTGCAATCCCTTCTCCTTCATTCTCCTCTTGGGATTTTGGGTATGCATGCACACATGCTTGGCATGACTTTCAAGGTACTAGGTCCAGGACTTGAACTGTGGTTGATCATGTGGGAGTCCAGAGCTTTAACCACTATGCTACCTGCTGGTCCCAATGATAACTTCTTTTAGAAATCACTTAATTGTTGACCACATTATCCTTTCTTTTCCATTGATATTAGGTAAATTTGGTAATCTTTATGATCACCATTTTGAAAATAAAGAAATGAGGCATAAAGTAGTAAGCATACTATTATTACTTAATACCACATAGTAAGCTAGTGACAGAAAGACTTCTTTATTCTGTGCTTCTTCCTTAAGCCCTATTGCATCAACTGCTAATGTTTCTGTTTTATATTAAAAATGTCCGTAATAGTCAAATATGCATTAAACTGTATTATGACTTTGAAAACCACATTAAAATAACTTTCATTTATTTGAAAAAATACTCTTAAGCAAATGTTTATTTAAAATGTATTTCCAAAGATGTGATATGATGGCTAAGATGCTCTATTTCCAGTTTGTTCATTTCCAGTCCATGCCATAAAGCTAGAGCTCATTGCCTTTAAGAAGACTCAGACAATTTCCTAAATCTCTTGAGAGGAGTGAAGGGTAGTTTTCTTCTGTTATGCAGAAATAGCTGAATGGAATCATTTGAAAATGAAGAGAGATCACAAGATTAGAATAGGAATTGTGGGACAGAAGATTCTAACTTCTTACTGGGTGGGATAGAATCCTACTCATGAAATCGTATTTCTTCAGTGCCTAAAGTTTGTGAATGTGAAATTTTTGACATAAAAAATAGTTATCTTCAGAAAATATACACTGGCATAGGAAAATGATATGTACATTCAATATTCATTAATTCAGTTACTATTTGTTGAACATTTATCATATGGCAGACATTGTTCTGGATGGAATGGGGGCCAGGAGACATAGCAGTGAACAAAACAGACAGGATGCCTGCTATCATGGAGCTTATATTACTTATAGTACCTCACAAGGCCAAAGGAGTATTGCATATGTGATAAAAGATCTTTACATGAGTACACTATCCCAGAGTATGTAGGTGGGCCCAATATACTCATAACAGTCCTCATA
>NW_006203618.1:360234-388170 GCF_000334495.1 Tupaia belangeri chinensis
GAAAGAGATAAGTAGAAAAGTGGGTCATAGAGAGAGATTTGATGATGGTCTGTGACTGGTTTTGCAGATGAAAGAAGAGGCCCCACATCAAGTAATGTCAATGGTCTCTAGAACATGGAAAAGGCACTGAAAAGAATTATCTCCTAAAATCTCTAAAAGGCATACAGCCCTGTCAACAACTAAATTTTCACCAAGTAAAAATCATTTCAAACTTCTGACTACCATATTTGTAAAATGGTAAATGTGTGTTGCCTCTAGCCACCACATGAATACCAATTTCTTATAGCATTAATAGAAAACTAATACAAGAGGCAAAAGTTTGCCAGAGACTAGTAAGTGAAATGGGCTATCATAAAAATGCTTCATGATTTCAGCAAAAGTGCGTTTTTAATCACCTCGCTAGGTTGATAAGAGCCCAGTGGTCAGAGAAATAGTGATATAAGACAAGGTCAGAGGATAACACTTGCCAGATTAAGTAGGACCTTGGAGGCAATGATGAGCCTCTTGCATTTTGTTCTGGGCTTTAATGGAAAGCTTTAGAAAATTTGGGCTTAGCTGATCAGGAGAGTTTGACTAGGACTTAGCATTTTCACTGATTATAGGAAAAATAGGAATTGACTCAACAAATTGAATGCCAGATGCTAGAGGATAGTATGAGTAAAAAAGTGGGTGTCAGCAGTGCATAGAAGGTGAAATGGCATTAAACTAGTTTATATGGGGAAATACTGTAGAAAGAACAACTAACTGATTAAGACTAATACATTGAACTTCATCAAAATTTACAGCTTTTACTGTGTGAAAGACTCTGTTAAGATGATGAAAAGACAAGCTATTAAATGGGAGACAATACTTTTAAAGAACATATCTGGCAAGGGACTAGTGTCTAGAATATAAAAAGAAGAGATATTTGCACTCACTTGTTTATTGTAGCACTATCCACAATAGCTAAGATATGGAATCAACTGAATTACATAATGAATAAATGGATAAAGTAAATGTAGTATATGGAATAATAGCCATTAAAAGATGAATTCTTGTCTTCTGAGTCAAAATGGATAAAACTGGAATAAAGAGAAAGAAGTTAGACTCTGGAAAACAAATACCATATGTCCTCAACTAGCAAATACTGTATATCTTCACTCATTAGTAGAAGCTAAAAAATTTGATTGCAGGGGCCAGCAGGTGGTGTAGTGGTTAAGGCACTGAACTCCCACATGGCCGATCATGGTTTGAGTCTCAGACCTGGTGGCTTGAAACTCACTCTGGGATCATATGTGTGCATTCCCAAAATTCCAAGAGGGAAATGAAGAAGAAGGAATGGTTTGGCCATCCCTCTAGTGGGGGTGGAGGGGAATAGGGAGATTTCTGACTTTCTGTTTGAGTGTCTGTCTCTCTGGTGAGTGCACAAAGCAAAATCTCTCTAAAAAATGATCACATAGAAATAGAGAATGTAATGATAGGTAAAATAAGCTGGAAAAACTAAAAGGGTAGAGAAGGATGAAGAGAACTTGGTTAAGAGAAACTAAAATACTTGTAAACAACTGAAATGGTGTATAAAATATTATAGCACAGTGAAAAACAGTAATGACAATTTAACATATCTCTCCAAATAACCAAAACAATGAATTTCAAATGCACACAACAAAAAATAATAATAAATATTGGAAATAGTACATACCTATATTTTATTAGTTTTATTATTACACACCGTGTATATATTTTGAAAAAAAAACACACTGTACCGCACAAAGATGTATAAATATTACATGGAAATTAGAAAGCACAATAATAATGATTAACATTTTTTGAAAGATTAATAAAATGAGATTGAGCACAAAGAACAATAAAACTACTCAGCAATAAAAAAAAACAAGCAATATAATTTTAAAGTGGGCAGTAAAACATGAAAATATATTTCTCCAAAGATCCACAGATGGTATGTAACCATACAGAAATACATTCAACATTATTAGCCATTTAGGAAAATGTAAATTAAAGCAACAATGAGATATTACTATATGCCTATCAGAATTGCTTAAAATAAATATAAATATTTATAGATATGACAGCATAAAATGTGCATATATGACAACACCAAATACTGGTGAGGATGTAGAGAAATTGGACTGCAATGTCTTTAAAATCAAACTACTGTATATTCCTATACTGTATATCTGGGCATTTATTTCAGAAAAATGAAAATTTATGTTCACACAAAAACCTGTACCCAAATGTTTATAACATCAAGGAAATAGGTTTCAATTGATAGGGGGGAAAAAAAAGAATAAACAATTGAAACATGCAGCAACCTGAACACATTTCCAGAGAATAATTCTGAGTTAAAAAATGTTGAGTTAAAAAAGTCAATCACTGGCACCAGCAAATAGTGTAATAGTTATATTGCTGGATTTCCACATGGTCAACTGCAATTCAAGTCCCAGACCTGGCAGCTTGAAACTCATGCTGGGCACGTGTGCGTGTGTGCCCAAAATCCTGAGAGGAGAATGGAGAAGAGATTGGGATGTGGTCATCTTCCCAGGGGGGTGATTTCTCATTTTGTGTCTCTCTGTCTCTATCTCTCTGACAATCAGACATGCCCTATAGCAAAAATCTGTCTCAAAATAAAAGCCTATAACTGAAGATTACATACTGTATGACTTAATTTGGATAACATTCTTGAAATGACAAAATTATAGAAATGGAGAACAAATTAGGTACTGCCAGGGGTTGAGGAAGGTATGAAGGTCAGAGGAAGCTAATGTGTCTATAAAAGGTCAGTGTGAGAGAACCTTGTGATAGATATATTCTTTATCTAGACTGTGCTGATGGTGGTCATGCAAACCTACACGTATGATAAAATTACACAAAATTAAATGCACACACTCACACACACACACACACACACACACACACACACACAGTTGCATGTAAAAGTGGTAACATCCAAATAAAATTGATGGATTTTATTCGTATCAATTTCCTGGTCGTGATTGTGTGACATAGTTATGTAAGATGTTACTACAGTGGTAAACTAGTTGAGGGCTAAATGAAATCTCTATGCATAATTTATTATAACTTCAGTGAATCTATAATTATTGCAAAATAAAAAAGAAACAAATATATGTGGTACATATCTATATACATATGAATGTTTGAATATGTATGTGTAGGTTTCCTATTATTGTGCTTCAATTTTGTGTGTGTCCAAACATATATAATGCCTGTCCCCTTTTACTGAGAAAAGAGTGGCAAAAGCAAGGAAACTTCCTCAACTCTCTCCTGTAAAATCTACTGAACTACCTCCACTGAAAATCACACTTTCTGCTTCCTCCTGCCACAATGGATTGACCACCAAACCCTATTTTATCTTCTGGCTCCCATTCTCTTCAATCTACACAAAGATTTCTGCAACTCTTCCTTGCCTCTCCAGTATCATCAATTGGCCCTCTCTACTGTAGCCTTCCTAGCAGCCTGCAAACATGCCTAAGTAACTCACATTCGAAACAATTACAAACCTCTCTTGGCCCCATTTCACCCGCCTTCCAGTTGCTATCCAATCTCTCTGTCACTCTACAGAATAACTTATCTAAAATGCTGTCTACTTTCTGTCAGCAGTTTGTCACCTGCTCCTCTCTTTTCGACTCATCCAAACCTATCTCTAACTCCTACCATTGCCCTGAAATTGTGACTGCTATGAACATGGATGAACTCCATTCTCCAAAGGCAATGGTCACTCCTCAACTCCTCAATACTAATGTTACCAGGCCCCTCAGCAGAAGTTCACACATCTGAGACCATCTCCTTTTTATTTTACTTTTTTAAATATGAGCTTTCATGATACTGCATTTTGGGTTTTTTGTTTTCGTTGTTTGTGATCCTTAGCTCCCTGGCTATTTAATCTCAGTTCCCTTCACTGTCTTTTCCTCTTTAGTTGTGTCTTTTCGTGTCAAAGTACCTTGTTGTTCAGTACTAGACCCCCTTTTCTTCCATTATTAATTTTCATAGTCATTAACTAAATTCTAGATACACTGGATTCTTTTTAAACCTTGAACCTACAATTTCATTCTCTCTTTATGGTGTTTTCCCTGTTCTTTAGGACAGTCTTCCCTAGACCTTCATGTAGCTCACTGTTCTACCATATCCAATCTCTTTTCACATGTCTCTGGTCCTCGGAGCTTCTGTCATTCATATGTTAGTTCACACACACACCCTCACTGAGTGTATCCATATCCACTCTGTCTAAATAGCTCTCTTCTCTTGGTCACTCTCTATCATACCCCCCTCTAACTTCTTTTCTTCCTAGTACTTCCAACTAACTCGACTCATCTTATTTATTTATTCATTTGTTTGCTGTTATGTGCCCCAAACCCTACTACAAGATACTCTATGAAATAGGGTGCCCTTGTGTCATTATGTTCAGTGTTTAAAAGAATGCCTGACCCATAGGAGGGGCTCAGTAAATATCTAAGGAATAAATAAAAGAATATATTATAAACATACATTATAAATTGAATTCCTATAAAAATTAATACGTTATCTGGTCCATTAAACACACACTTCATTTACATAGATAGGTTGGTAATGTAAGTGGAATTATATTTGTATGGCATTCTTACATATCGTATTGACCATCATAAGTTTAATAGGCTCAGTTAATTCCACTTTAGCATGTTCAGTTAAAGTCTTAAAATAGCATTAGGAAATGGAATCACCCGTTATAATTTTATTAGAAAGTCTTTGCTTAACCAAAGGCCTGGTATTTCAACTTAAATTAGATTTAGAGTAAGCATTTGGGGGCTTGTTTATTACTTGGTCAAAAAGGCAGGCTTCATATGCTCAGTTTCTTTCCCACTGCAACAAAGAATATCAATTATTGAGCATAGGGACCATAGCTTTAAAGTAAATAAGAAAAAGTATATGTAACACAAATTAATAAAAACATAGTAGCATGAAAGCAATACTAAGTGCATCAGTAGGGAGCATGGGGGTCAGGGAGAAAGAGAAATATGTATTATGAAAGTAGAAAGAGAGAAACAAATACTGTAACTTCTTATTCATCCCCCATCATTTTTTATTACTACTATATTTAACTGACAAGTAATAATGGTACATAAAGTAAAGTGTGATTTTTCCATATATGTAAGGATCAAAACAGAGTAATTAGTATACCCATCACCTCAAAACTCTATCATTTTTTTTATACTGGGAACATTCAAAATACTTTATTTGAGGGTCAGGTAGTAGTACAGTGGTAACCCTGCTGGATTCATAAGGGAAAGGTCCTGGGTTCTCATCCTGGAACCTCCCTGAGTACACCAGGCCTGTGCATGCATGCCAAAGATCCAGGCTAGCAGAAACTGAGGGCGGATCACAGCACAAAGACCCTATTGGCATACTAGTCTCTCTTTCTCTGTTTATCTGTCATAGAAGAAATAAAATAAATTTTTTGACAAATCCTCACTTCCAACTATTTTGAAATATACAAAGAAAATGTCATAGATGTAGAGAGAAGAATAGTTGTTAGTAGAGGCTGGGAAGGGTAGGAGGTAGAGAGACTTGGAGAGATCGGTTGATGGATCCAAAATGACAGCTAGACACTCACAATCAACATATTTTACTCTGTGGAAACTTATAGCCTTTCATCCCACTAATTAGCAAAAGCTGTCCAAGACAGTCAGGAATGCTATGAAGGAATTTGAGAGAATAGAGTCAGCTGGAAATTTTTCAAGACTCAAAGTTATTATGCAGATTCATTTTTACGCTAATAACCTTTCAAATAAAAGCATGAATTAGCCATCACATTTGATTAGTTGAATAGACTAATCAATGACAACTGCATAGTAGAGTTTAGTCTAGGTTTGACACACCCTCCATATTTTCAGTCTCAATTTTCTAATCTGTAAAGCGAAGTGGTTGGCATTTTTTACATTTCTAAAATAACTTCTGCCTGTAAAATTCAATGATTTGATGAACAAGCTTCAATTAACAATAGTATAAAACAAAAAAAAAAATGCCTGGAATCTATTGATGGTTCAGAATAGAATCTTCATTATATTATTGACATTTTATTTTCTTTCTTTATTAAAAGACACAAGAGCGGGACCAGCTGCTGGCATAATGGCTACGTCACTGGACTCCCATGTAGTTGACAGTGGTTTGAGTCTCAGGTCCAGTGACTTGGAGTCATGCCGGGCGCACATGCATAGGTGTCCAAGATCCTGAGAGGAGAATGGAGAAGGGATTGTGGCGTGGCCATCCCCCCTGGGGAGAGGGTGATTTCTCACTTTCTGTCTCTGTCTTTCTGGCGAGCACACATGACCTATAGCAAAAACCTCTCCAAGAAAAAAAAAAGACACAAGAGCATATACAATTATTTTTTTCCAAAGTATACTGATCTATAGACTTTAAGGACAGAGTTAGGAGTTTAGAAAACCAGGAACTTCATGGAGAGGACTATTTGGGTTTCGTAATTCTGAATTTACTTCAAGGAGCTTCAATATCCTTTCTTACTATATATAAACTTTTTACTCTAAAAGACATAAAATTTCAAGACAAAAATTTTTAAAAAGCACCTGAAGTGTAAGTGTAATGTAGGGAGATTTAGTGATGAGCTGATGAAATACGTTATAGCTTTGTATGGTGTCCTTATTTATTCTTGCTTTGTTACAAGGTACAGATTGTGAGCGCTGAGTTTCTTACCAAGACACTCCCTGGTGATTTCAGAGTTGAATCCTGTTGCTGTCCTTGCCTCAGCGTTTTCTAAGGATTAATAAACTTAGCTGTTTCAATGCCCACATTATTGCTCTAATTGTTATTACAATGGAGTTTCTAGTCAACCCTATATTTTGCCCTTCCATTTACTTTATCCCTCTTGGTTCTCTGTTAGACAAGGTTAAAATAAAACCCATCAACTTGAGTAATTCAAATTGAGCTGCCAAAACAAGTCAGCAGAAAGCAAGATGAGAAGACTATGCCCCCTCCTTGTATCCTCCCTTTCTTACCTTTTGCTTGTGTAATTTCAAGTGTTTCTGAAAGTGTTTCCTATGGTTTCAACAAGAAAAGAAGAAATGACATTTTAAAAATAATGTCTTTGATTTTTGTAATGGTAAGAGCAAAACAAGTTTCATATAAAATGTGGAAAATATAGTAACACAAGGAAAAAACAAAAATTATTCTTATCACCTAGAGATCTCATCATTTTATAAAATACTTTAAAGGTTTTTCCTCTTGCACAGAATGATAATATGATTACGTTTTTACATCCTTTTTTAACATTCAGGATTATATCAAAAGACTGTCCTTTGTCATTAAATACTGCTCAAAAATATGATTTTACTGCTCAAAAATATGATTTTACTGTAGCATATCATTCCATCATATGGATACATGAAAACTGACAGTTAACCAAACCGAAGAAAGAGCTGATTGAAATGAATTATTAAAGCTGTCTTTCTTTTCTTTCCACCAATCTTGATGGTAGCAAAGCAGTCAATGTAGTTTGAGTTGTGTCATTTCTCCTCTAAGAGCTGTAATGACAGGAATCCTATTATCATCTGTCCCTGGTAACAAAGGTGGCAATCACACTGTTCTCTTAACCCCGTCTCAGATGCCTCTGTCACTTGCTATATCTTCAGGGCCTCTCCTATATGTGGTGTGGAATCACTCAGCAATCAGTGAAGAGGAAGGGACAGGAGATAGGGCTGAGAGCATTTGATGTTGGCATCTTCAACCCCCACCCTATCCCCACCCCTAAGACACAAGACAGACAACATGGGTCATCTTAATAATGTGACAAAGTCAAAGCTACGGCATAATCAGGCAGCACTTTAGGTATGTTGTTTGTCTCTCTCCCTTGGTTCCCAAATAATACACTTTTGGAGAATGAGTGATTTTAAGCCATGCTTGTCAATACATCATTCCCTCAGAGAAAATTTGTTATCTGATGCCAGGGAAATTGCAGGAGAATAATAATAGCTCATTTAATGTGAATGCCTTCTTTGATAGCACGTTAAATATTATTCTACTTTTAATGAAATATGTATTTCTTCCTGTTTCCCAGGGGAAATAATAAATTCCTTTTTTTAGAGAAAGATTTTGCTATAGAGCACAACATGGACTCACTCATCAGAGACCCAGAAAGCTAGAAGTCACTCCCCAGGGGGTATGGCCACACTACAATCCCTTCTTCTCCATTCTCCTCTTAGGATCTTGGACACACACAAACATGTGCCCAATGTGAGTTTGAAGCCACCAGGTCCAAGACTTGAACCGAGACAGACTCCACTGGAGTCCAGCAACATAACCATTATGCCATCTGCTAGTACCAGAAGTAATAAGTTCTAAGTCTCTCCTTCACTATATTATCACTATGACAGATCCAATTAGGAGAGGTCTTACTAAGGTAGGTTGGACCCAGTTCATCCTTCAGCAAACACAGTCCGGTGACTTCCATCAAAGACTGTGTAGTGCCCTTAACAGCTTCAAAATTGAGTTTAATACAAGTATAAGCTTCTCATGTGTCCCACTTTTCCTAGACTCTAAAAACTTACCAGGGCATCTAGCCCCATACCTATACAACTTCAAAATGCGAACCAAAGTTCCAATTGCTTCAATTGCTAATGGCATAAACGCCAACAAAACAAAGAAAAATCATGTCTCCTGGCCAAATGAAAATCATTTCTCTAAAGAAATATACATCAAAATTTTGCTGTTGCTGGGAACCAGCAGTTAGCGTAATGGCTATGTCGCTGGACTCCCACGTAGTCGACCGCGGTTTGTGTCCTGGACCCGGTGGCTTAAAATTCACGCGGGGCGCGTGTGCGTGCGTGCCCAAGATCCCAAGAGGAGAATGGAGGAGAAGGGATTGCGGCGTGACCATCCCCCCTGGGGGGTGATTTCTCGCTTTCTGTCTCTATGTCTCTCTCTGTCTGTCTGGCGAGCGCACGCGCCCTACAGTGAAAATCTCTCCAAAAAAAAAAAAAATTTTGCTGTTGCTCACTTCATTCCAATGCAGAGACTCCGTGGAATACTTTCTTTTTTGCATTTTCCTGCTAACCTCTTCTGCCTCTCCACCCTCCCACTCCCTCTCATCCCCCATCCAATGACCTATGTCAACACACTACATATCTGACCCTACCTTTTTGCATGCATATTACATATTTGAGTGTGCAGATGCACATAAAGGTTTTTTTAACCATGTCATGAATATACTATCATATGAACAATTGTCTACATCTTTTAGTTTTCTCACTCAAAGACATACAAATGCTGATTGCCAGGGATCCCTTGAGGGAGGGGAAAATGCAGAGTTGTTGCATGGGTATAAAGTTTCAGTTATGGGGACCAGCAGTTGGCGTAATGGCTATGTCGCTGGACTCCCATGTAGTCGACTGCGGTTGGCGTCCCGGATCGGGTGGCTTAAACTCACACCGGGCACACGTGTGCGAGCATGCCCAGGATCCCGAGAGGAGAATGGAGGAGAAGGGATTGCAGTGTGGCCACCCCCCCAGGGGATGATTTCTTACTTTCTGTCTCTCTGTTTCTCTCTGTCTTTCTGGTGAGCCCATGTACCCTAAAGGAAAAACCTCTCAAAAAAAAAAAAAAAAAAGACAGTGGAGCAGTGCTAAAACGTGACTCTCTACAAAGGGAAAGGGTCCAGGTCTGTGTCTGGAGACTTCCCTGAGTATTCTGGGCATACGTGTGCCCATGACTCAGGGATGACTGAAGCCAGGTGTTGACTGAAGCATCAGAGATCCTAGCAGGTGTTTTCTCTCTGTGTCTCTCTCATGGACTCAATGACGGAATAAATAAACTTGGAAAAAATTGTTAAGAGGATAGATCTAATGTTAAGTATTCTTACTATTCAAAAAAAAGGAAATAAAAGGAAAATTTTTGAAATGAGGGGCATGTCTGTTATCTTTATTGTGGTAGTGGTGCCACTGTGTGATACTGGAAAAATATGGGAAGGCCAGGAGTTGATATCTTGGGTCAGCCTGGAACACTCCAGGTATGCCTGCCTGTGCGCCTGTGATTCTAGCTGACTAGAAGGCTGGGAATAGGATCATAGCACAGAAAGGCCCTGTCAGAGGTCCTTTCATTCTCCAAGGAATAAACTTAAAAGAAAGATTTAAAATATTTTTCAAATCTGTAGTTATATCCTTTCTTGATTTAAAGCAGTATATATGTACATTTTATCTTTTCTGATTTTTTTATTTGTTAGTTCTATTAGATGTTTGCTTATGTTATTGATCTTTTCAAAGAAACAAGCTTTCAATGTACTTACAGATTTTATGGCTTTTCTTGTTCTTATATATTCTCATTTTTGTGTATGTTAGTAACTTGATATTTTCCTCTCCCACTTTTCAAGGTGATTATTCACACTTTCTCTTCCCACAAACCTCTAATATCCTCTCACCCTCCTTACTCTAAGCTGATTAACTTTCTTCTTTATTTACTGAGAAGTGCAAAATAATTAGAAAAGTATTTGTACAATCTCTCAAAACCACATCTGCCTTCCTTCCTATATTTGGACGCATATACTGTACTTCCTTCTTGTTGGTATCGATCAACTGTTCATGCTCCTAACCAGGCCAGAAATTTCTTTTTCTAGAATCATCAATTTTCCTTTTTACTACAGCATTTCCATGAATAAACAAAGACAATTTAGTATCTTCCATATTAGAAAAGAAACCTGACCTCGAGTGCCTTGGCCTGAGAAGTAGGTTGACATGGACCCTGAGTGAAAGCAGCAGTGGATTTGGAAGAAACAAGCACAGTAGGTAAAAGCAGGGATCGGGACAAGCAGTTAGCATAATGGCTATGTCACTGGACTCCCATGTAGTCGAACACAGTTTGCGTCCCAGACCAGGTGGCTTAAAACTCACGCCAGGCGCGTGTGCGTGCGTGCCCAAGATCCTGAGAGGAGAATGGAGAAGGGATTGTAGCATGGCCATCCCCCGTGGGGGGTGATTTCTCGCTTTCTGTCTCTCTGTCTCTCTCTGTCTGTCTGGTGAGTGCATGCGCCCTATAGCAAAAACCTCTCCAAAAAAGAGAAAAAGCAGGGATCGAGTAAACCAGGTGTCCCTGATGGAGATGACTACGTCCTTGAGCCATCCCCAGGTTTATTCTTTTATAGGTCAATGGAGGAGGGAGTAGTGGAAGGTAAAGCCAGGTTTGTTGACTGCAGCTGTGGAGCATCTCACATCTTGTGGTTCTAAATAGTCGTACCTGGCCTCCACTGGCTGAAACCTCTGCCAGCTGTGTGGCATCAGCCCAAGCGAAGGAGTCTGTGCCCTGCTCATCTTTAAAGGTCACCATAGTTAGCTCAGATTTGGCCACTCCCTATACTCTAGCATCACCCTCCAGCTAACAATTCCTTGCTCTGATCCCCCTAACAGAATATTTCCTTTAAAAAGATGTCTGTTGTCACTGCTAACACTTTTTTACCTGCATTATCTTTTCAAGTCACGCTTTTAAAGCTGAGTTTCTCATTATTTCACCAAAATTACATCTGTTAAGGCCAACTACAAAGTCCACATCCTACATAAAGTTATGATTTCTCAGTCCTGCTCTTCTATAATCTATTAGCAGCATTAGACCCACTGGTACTCCTTTTCCTTGAAATGCTCTATTCTTGTATTCAAGAATTGTTCTTGTTTTTTCTTTCTCATATTACTTTAAGTTTGCTCATTTATTTATTTTACAAGAGACAGAGACAGAGAAACAGCTATCCCCCAACATGGTCTTCACATTGCGATCCACCTCCAGTCTGTGCCAGTCCAGATCACAGGCATGCAAACACATGCACCCAGTGTGCACGGGAGGTCATAGAATGTGAACCCAGATCCTTCCCCATGTGAGTCCAGTTATGGTACTCCTGCACCATCTGGTCCCTCTCATGTATCACATGTTATCTGTCTGCTTTGCCGGATCCTTATCTTCTCATCGATCTCTCAACTTCCAAGAGCCCTAGGTTCAATCCTCACACTTCTTCTAGACAGATTTAGTACCTCAGTGATCTTATCCCATTCCATGACTTTAACTACTATCTATATATACTAGAAATTCCCAGTTCTTCTTCCAAAGTCTTATATAACCAGCTACCTACTTGACACTTCCCACTTAGATGATTTTAAGAGTCAGAATGGCTCAGGCTGTAGTGCAGTACCAAACAGCATGAAGATGCCTGTGGCTAAAAGCAACAATGTTTATTTCTCAGTTTTTCTGTATCCCCTCCATGAATTTGCAGGACTGTGTTCATTGTAGTCACTCAGGAACCTTGTCCAGTGGAGGCCCCATCTTGACACCTGATTCCATAATCACAAAGGCAGAATAAAAGGGAACATGGCAAGTCATGCACAATGATTTATGAAGCTTTCACTGAGATGGGATACATGTCATATTTGTCCATATTTCAGTGACACCCAAAAACGCTTTCTCTGTTGCCCTATTGTTATTTGTATCATTGCCGCCACATGATATGTTATTCACTTCATTGTTTATGTGTTAGTTTTCTAGCTCTATCTCTTCCAATGCAAATTCCATGAGTGCACAGATTGGTTGCATTTACTGCTGTATCTTTAGAACTTTTCACACTATCTGGCACATAGCAGACATTCAATAAATATTTATTGAATAAAAAATCGTTATTTCCTCCTGCTATCTTTATATTTAATTTATTCCATTCTAGTTAGTTGAGTTCTTATCTTTGCTATGTTGTATTGAATACTAAACATGTAAGATAAGACTGTGAATCTTCTAAATTCATCTTTGACCACAGTTCATATATTTTGAGATGTGGTGCCCTCACTGTCAGCATACTTGAAATAGTCTGTAATTGTAGTTTAGGGTTCAGCTCTTACTTAAGTGTTATTTAGAAGAAGGTTTTTAAATTTCCAAATGGTTAGACTTTTCCATGAATTTTAGCTGTGTTTTTAGTTTCCAGCTTTATTTCATAGTAGTCATAAAAGCAAAAGTGGAGGGAGCCAAAATGCAGAATTTCTACCACCCACATACTCCTCTCACAGTTAAAAATGTGTAATTATAACAAATGAACATGAAGTACAGGATGAAATATCATATCTTTTTTTTTGAGAGAGAAAGATTTTTGCTATGCGGTTCTTGTGCTTGCCAGAGATGGAGAGAGACAGAGAGATAGAAAGTGAGAAATCAGCCCCCAGAGGGGAAGGACATGCTGCAATCCTTTGTCCTCTGTTCTCCTCTTATGATTTTGGGCATGCACGCACACACACACACATGAGCACAGAATGAGTTTTAAGCCTTTGGGTCTGGGGACTTAAACTGTGGTTGGTCGACAATGTGCGAGTCCAGCAATTTAACCATTACATCATCTGCTGGTCCCAAAATATCAGATCTTTTACATTTCCATGCATTTTTTTTCCTTTTTTTTTTTTTTTTTTTTTTTTTTGCTAAGAGGCACATGTACTCACTGGAGAAAGAGACAGAGGGAGAGAGAGAGGAAAAGTGAGAAATTACCCCCTGGGGGAATGGAAATCCCTTCTCTTCCATTCTCCTCTCAAGGTTTTGGGCATGCATGTACATGTACCTGACATGATTTTCAAGCCTCAGGTCTAAGATTGGAACCAAGGAGCTGGCTATGCAGTATCCAGAGGCTTAATCACTACACCACCTGCTTGCCCTCTATGCAAATCTTAACCTTATATGAAGATGTTAAAAAATTGATCTTGGGGGACTGTTACCATAATGGCTGTGTCACTGAACTCCCATGTAGTTGACTATGGTGCGAGTCCTGGACCCGGTGGCTTAAACTCACACTGGGCACATGTGCGTGCATGTCCAAGATCCTGAGAGGAGAATGGAGGAGAAGGGATTGTGGCATGGCCATGCCCCCTGGGGGATGATTTCTCACTTTCTCTCTCTCTGTCTCTCTCTGTCATTCTGGCAAGCGCACGTGCCCTATAGCAAAGAAAAAAAAAAAAGATCTTGGGCCAGTAGGTTGGTATGGTGGTTAAAGTGCTGGATCCTACATGGTCAACCCTGTGTTTTGAGTCCTGGACTCAGCACCTTGAAAAAACATGCTGGGTGTATGTCCGTGTGCACCTAAAATCCTGAGAGGAGAATGGTGAAGAAGGGATTGCACTTTGGTCATCCCCCATGAGGAGTTATTACTTTCCCTCTCCCTGTCTCTGGCTTTCTCTAGAGCGTGCATGAATACTGTAACCAAAAAGAACCAAAACCAAAAACAAACAAGACACAAAACAACAAAAAGTTGTTCTCATAGGAATAGAGTAGAATAATGTTTACCAGAGGCTATGGAAGATGTGAGGAAGGGAAATAGGGAAATACTAGCTAACAGGCATACTTATGGTGTGTTATTGTGCAAAAGAGTGATTCATTACTAATATTATATCCTATATTAGGCTAGAAGAGAGGACTGGTTTTGAACAGTTTCACTATACTACATTTTTCATATCTTCCATGTTTTCTTCCAGGGTTTTCAGCATGCTATCTCATGAAAATATGTGCCTTTAGAAGGTGTAATAAATCCCTGGTTTGTTATCCCAGAGGAATATAAGTTACCTTGATTCTGGAAGACATATAAGGTTGTTCCTACCTTGTTCACATTTTGTATTTAGCAGTCTGTGTCTCTAAATTGGAAAAAAGGAAGGAAAAAAAAAAAAGAAAATCTGTTGTGGAATTCTCCTGGATCTACAAGAGGCTGGTGGCTGAGCATTCTGATTCCTATTAGTCCTTGAAATTTGGACTGGTAGTCACTTTTTTCAGCAGCTTATAATCAAAACTCTGTCTTTTTCTTCACTCTAGCTCTGTAATCCCTGGCTCTGTCTATTCTTGGTTGACTAACTGCAGAAATCCCAGCTTGTTCTGCAACTGGGATCCACCAACTGTAATGCTGAAAAAACACATGCTGCAATAACCCAGAACACTGTAAGTTCATTCTGTAACAGGATTATTCCATGTTGTTCAAGGAGAAGGAGGGCTGTCTGTGGTCAGCGCATGTTGTTTACCAATGTATGCTGGGAAAGAAGAATGAAAAATAATTTGATTCTTCAATGAAACTGTCATGGAAATTTAATCTTCATGTCTGATAATTTGTGGTAATAAAAGTAAGAGTGAACAAAATATACTAATATGCAAAGAATTGCAATACATCAAAAGTGCTCCAGGTCATTGTAATAATATTACCCAAATTGATCCTCAAGTGGATTGTAGTGAAACTTAATAATCAGTCTTATGACAATTCAGGCTGCATTAAATCTCTTACTGGATATAAAGGGAAGAAAGCTAATATATTTTAAATACATACTACTACATACATATAGGCATACATTACACACATATACATATGCATATATTTTTGCATGTTCATTTCTTGATACACTTCAATCTAGATATTACACATCTGAGACTTAAATGGTCATGTAAAATGCATATTACAAAAAATTATGCATAGGTTTCAAAATCGCACAGAAATAAACTGATTTTCCACAAAGTTTCCAAATTTCCTTTGTAGGAATAAATATCATAATCTTCATTTTATAGTTAAGGATACTGAAACTAAAACTTGTTCAAAGTAATATAATGAATCATTGGCAGTCCTGGATTTGCAGTTCATTTCTATGGGTAGGTGGCAGAAGGAAATTTGTAGCCAGGTCAGTTGGCCTCCAAAGCCTATACAACTGCTCAACCATCCATTTGATACTATGTACTTGCTTTTCATTATCTAAGTGACTTCCAGCAGGAGTATGATAATCATACTGAACATCTACTTAAGGTTTTTTTGGGGTTTTGTTTGTTTGATTTTAGATTTTTGCTGAAGAATTGGAACAGTATCTTTTTTGTTTGTTTCTTTTGTTTTTAGATTTTTGCCATAAGGTGGGTTCATTTGCCAGAAAGAGACAGAGAGGGAAAGTGAGAAATTACCCCTAGGGAAGATGGCCATGCCACAATTTCTTCTCCTACATTCTGTTCTCAGGGTTTTGTGCATGCACATGCACATGACTGTTGTGACTTTCAAGTCCCCAAGTCTGGGACTTGAACCACAGAGCTGTCCATCCCCTTAACCACCAAGCAACCTGCTGGTCCCTCCTTAAATTAAGGTTTGTTAAATTAAGAGTTTGTTGATTTCACTCTAGACTTATAATTGCATTCTTGATTGGATCTTTCCAAACTTTTGGGTAGCATTTAGAGACATAAGGCAAACATGGAGTTTCTCTAGGTCCAGGCTCAGTTCTGTGACGTGTCTTTCTTTGACTATTCCTTTATATATATTCTGATCCTCTCACAGCACAGGGTTGCCATGATGATGATTCTGCTTAGATTCCCTAGCTGGGTAACCAGCTCCCACAACTCATCATATTGTCCCGATTGGATAACATGAAAAAGGGTATGCTGCTCCCATCCTTTCCTTTCACTTGATGATCACACTTTTTCAGTATTTATTACAAAATAAACCAGATATATACAAACTGTGGAAAATAATGTAACAAATACCCATGTGTTCTCATCATCTAGTTTAGGAAATGGAGCATTGCAAATCCAGTCCCCTTTAGAAGTTCCCGTGCATCTCATCCTGAGTTCTCCTCACTGCCATGGCCACTTTGCCTCTATCCTAAGTTGGGGATTATCATTCCCATGCATATCTTTATGGTTTTATCACACATGCATATGTACTTAAAAACGCTATATAGTATTGTTTTGTGTTTTGAACCTTTATATAAATGTTGTCGTGCTGTAAATATTTTTCTGAACATCTGCTTATTTATTCAACATTGTATTTTTACAAGAATTAGTTCAGGCCAGCTCCATAGTGTAGCATGTAAGTGCTGCCCAAAGAAGACCAGATTCCACGTAGTCAACCCTGGTTCAGGTCCCAGCTCCTGTGGCTTGAGGGACACGTCAAGCACACATGTATGTATGATGAGGATTCTAACAGGATGGAGAAATAGAAGAAAAGAAGAAAAAGGATTGTGGCATGATCACTCTTGTTGAGAAATGCTTTCACTCTCTTTTTCTCTATTGTGAGTGCACATGACCTCTGGCAATTAAAAATAAATAATAAAATAAATAAAAATAATCCATTCTTGTAGATATATAATACAAACTATAGAGTTTATTCATTTTTACTGCCATATAGATTCTATTTAATGAGTAAAGTACAATTATTTATTCACACCACAACTGATGGACTTTAAAATTGTTTCAAATATTTCACTTAAAAAAACATTATTTCTAGGGCCAGCAAGTTAAGGTGCCACATTCCACATGGCCAACTCTACAATTCAAGTCCCAGACACAGTGGCTTGCAAAACACACCAAGCACAAGTCCATCCTTTCCTTTCACTTGATGATCACACTTTTTCAGTATTTATTACAAAATAAACCAGATATATACAAACTGTGGAAAATAATGTAACAAATACCCATGTGTTCTCATCATCTAGTTTAGGAAATGGAGCATTGCAAATCCAGTCCCCTATTGAAGTTCCCGTGCATCTCATCCTGAGTTCTCCTCACTGCCATGGCCACTTTGCCTCTATCCTAAGTTGGGGATTATCATTCCCATGCATATCTTTATGGTTTTATCACACATGCATATGTACTTAAAAACGCTATATAGTATTGTTTTGTGTTTTGAACCTTTATATAAATGTTGTCGTGCTGTAAATATTTTTCTGAACATCTGCTTATTTATTCAACATTGTATTTTTACAAGAATTAGTTCAGGCCAGCTCCATAGTGTAGCATGTAAGTGCTGCCCAAAGAAGACCAGATTCCACGTAGTCAACCCTGGTTCAGGTCCCAGCTCCTGTGGCTTGAGGGACACGTCAAGCACATATGTATGTGTGATGAGGATTCTAACAGGATGGAGAAATAGAAGAAAAGAAGAAAAAGGATTGTGGCATGATCACTCTTGTTGAGAAATGCTTTCACTCTCTTTTTCTCTATTGTGAGTGCACATGACCTCTGGCAATTAAAAATAAATAATAAAATAAATAAAAATAATCCATTCTTGTTAATATATAATACAAACTATAGAGTTTATTCATTTTTACTGCCATATAGATTCTATTTAATGAGTAAAGTACAATTATTTATTCACACCACAACTGATGGACTTTAAAATTGTTTCAAATATTTCACTTAAAAAAACATTATTTCTAGGGCCAGCAAGTTAAGGTGCCACATTCCACATGGCCAACTCTACAATTCAAGTCCCAGACACAGTGGCTTGCAAAACACACCAAGCACAAGTGGAAAATGGAGGAGAGACAGGCATGGCCATCCCTTCTTTGGGTTGGGGGGTTGTTCTCTTTTCTTCTCTCTCTGTTTCTCTGTTTTGATCCAGTGAGTACATGTACCTTATGGCAAAAATCTAATAATAAATAAGAAAATAAATAGGCTAAAAATACTTTGTATAAATTTATGTATTTCAACTTTTGTTTTCTATGATTTATTATTTTTGTGAGGTACAGTATAGTTTTCCACAGCATACATACAGTGTATAATTATCAAGTCACAGATACAGACATATTCATCTTTTTCAAATTGAACATTACATTATGCTGTGCACATCCAATAAGTTCTACTACTTTTTGAAGTATATATTGAATTTTCAATGACATATTTTACTCTGCCAAGGTTACACCATTACATAACTAATTTATGTGTATCCTTGTGTCTGTTAATTATTTTTTCCCAAATCTCCCCTTCCCGCTTCCAGCAACTTTTGGTATATACTATTATTCTCTCTACATCTGTGTAGTCAGGTCCTTTAGTTTCTGCCACAGAGTGAGACATTCAGTATATTTGAAGTAGAGACATACAGTATTTACCTTTCATAGTCAGGCTCATTTCACTTAACATTATATCTTCTAAATTCATCCACTTTGTGTCTAATGGCAAGATATCATTGTTCCTTATAGCTGAGTAGTATTCCATTGTGTATATATGCTATGTGCTATATTTTCTTTTTTTTTAAGAGAGATGTTTGCTATAGGGTATGTGTGTCAGCCAGAGAGACAGAGACAGAGAGAGAGAAAGCTAGAAATCACCCCCCTCAAAAGGGATAAAGTCATGCTGCAATCCTTTCTTCTCTAATATCCTCTCAGAGTTTTGGACATGCAAGTACACATGCCCAGCATGAGTGTTAAGCCGCTGGGTCTGGGACTAGAACCAAGGTTGAATATGTGGGAGTCCAACAATGTAACCATTGCCAGCTTCTGGTCCCTGTGCCATATTTTCTTAATTCATTCGTTGGCTGTTGCATGCTCAGGTTGATACCATGACTTAGCTGTTGTGACTAATGCTGCAATAAACAAAGATATACAAAGATCTCACAAATATCTCACTAAGTGATTTCCTGTCTTTTAGGTAAGTACCCAAGAGCGGAAATACTGTGTCATATGGAAGGTATTTTTTGTTTGTTTTAGTTCTTTCTGTCTTTTTTTTTTTTTTTGCCAGAGAGCATGTGTCCTTGCCAGAAGTAGAAAAAGACAGAGAAAGAGAGAGGGAAAGTAAGTAAGCACTCCCCAGAGGAATTGGCCATGCCACAATTCCTTCTCCTCCATTTTTCTCTCAGGATTTTGGACATACATGCCGGGGTCCAGCCTCGGCATGGGTGGGTTATCTCGACGGAGGTGGCGAAGGTGAACAGAAACAAAAATTAGACTAAGACCTCAATGCCATTTAGCATGTTCTCAGCCGGCCACAGCCAGAGCAGAACTCTAGGCTGCAGCGCTGGTGGCTACTAAACACACGTATTTATTGAGGGATCTTACAGGAGTAGGAGGGGTGAGTGGGAAATAAAAGATTTACTCTATGAAACAGAGAATTCAAAGCACAGGAACAATGATCATAAAACATGATGTCTGTCTTATTTGAACAGGTGAAGCCAAACACAGTTTTCAGAACAAAGGAGTCTATTTGTCTGGTGCATTTTCTTCTTTAGTCTTGATTACCGGACAGGGTCTTTTGAAGAGGGGGCTTGCAGGATGTTTGATAGCTTCAGTCCCGGGCCAGGGCGATAACATTGTTGGTTGCAAAGACCTAGATAGAGATCTTGTCTTGTTAAGTAAAGACACAGTTAATATATGGACTATCCATATATTATAACAATAGAGGGTGAGTCTATGATCTTATATGGGAAAGGAAGATGATCTTGTAGCTCAGGAGACAACACTGGATGTTTTATTAGCAGTTTTTTTATAGTCAACAGCACATAGATGAGAAACTCTTTGTAGTTGAAAGCTACCTATTGCTTTAGATAAGAGCTCCCAGCTAAGGTGGTTAATCTTTCTCTGGAGCCCTCAGGTTTGTTCATCCTGTCAGTCGCCAGTCAGGCTTTTCCTTTCTTAAAAAAAACTATGGGTTTTTGTTTTATTTGCTGAGTCTGTCAATTAGTGAGTTCTTTTGTTTTATCTCTGGGTGGATATGCTGACTTTGCCTAGCAGAGCTAACTTTGACCTGTAGCTTGAACAAGGGGGTATTTACATAAAACTAGCCTTAAACTAACTTAGTTTTCATATGTTACTGATGCTACTTTGGCTTATACTATTTTGACCTAACATATGTTAATTTTGGCTTAGACAGACAAGTGGGGGAGTCTCAAACTTCCCGCCCTCTTCTTAGGGAACCACATTCCCACAAGATCACTAATTGGCTTTATTGTAATGGTTGGAGGTGATATTTTACCCTTGCAAGGTACCATAATAACAATAAAACTCACGGCAGAGAAATTAACTACAGACCAGTAAAACGACACAAGGAGAGTTAGTGAACCACTGGCCTTTCCTTGCCGTTTCTTCCCAGCCCAGGCCATGGGAGACAGCCTCTTTACCAGCTCGTGTTGTCTGCATGGCCCTGTCACATACACACACAGGCACACACACACATGCACATACACACACACACACAGAGCATGTTTTCAAGTTGCCAGGGCCAAGACTCAAACCATGCAGTCAAGAATATAGGATCCAGCCTCCTCGACCTCCATGCCATCTGCTGGCCCCAGAAGTTCTATTTTTAGATTTTTTAAGAACCTCCACAGTGTTTCTTGAAGTGGCTGTACTAACTTAAATTCTTGTGAATGGTGCATGAGAGTTAGTTATTCTCTGCAAGCTTATGAGCCATTATTGTTCATTGTTTTCTCTCTGTCACTTTTTTTCTTTTCTGATTTTTGTTTCTGTTGCCATTGTGGGTTCATCATAACTATTCTGACTAGGATTAGGTGATACCTCATTGTGGTTTCTATTTGCATTTCCATTATGATGAGATGTTAAATATTTTTACATGATTTTGAATATATGTATGCCTTTCTTCGAGAATTTTCTGTTCAAGTCAATTGCCCATTTTTTAAAAATTAGATTACTAGTATTTGTGCAAGTAAGCTATTTATTTGAATTCGTATATGTTCTTGTTATCAATCCCTTATCTGAAGTATAGTATGCAAATATTTTATCTAATTCTATAGGTTATCTATTTACTCTGTTTATTGGTTCTTTTACTGTGCAGAAACTAGATGTAATCTCACGCATCTATTTTCAGTATTGTTACTATGCTTTAAGGGGTCTCATTTAAGCTTACTCCAATATTTTGAAGTGTTTCCTCTACATTTTTCTCAAGGCATTTTATATTTTTGGCCTCTATATTTATGTCTTTAATCCATTTGAATTATTTTTTTAAACAGCTATAGAAGGTATAAAAATGTTAGACTTTAAGCCAACTATATCAATAATCATTTTAAATGTGAATAAAAAAGGCAACTAAGGACAAATATTGTCAGATTGGATTTTAAAAATTACTTAACAATGTCTCATCTACATGAAACCCAATTTAAATGAAAAGACTAAGATAGTTTAAAAGTAAAGGTGTCTGGTTCAAATCCTGAGGTCTCTTTGCCATATGTATGGACTCTTATCTTACATCATATACAAAAATCAACTATTGATTAAGACGTATATGTAAGACATTGTCCCGGCCCATGGGACAGTTCAATAGGTTCCTTGGGGGAGGGAGTGAGAGATGGGACAAACACATGCACACACAATACGAGGTGCTGATCAAGTCGTCTTCTTCCATCTACTTCCATTTATTGAGGAGAAATGGTGAGTTATATACAGCTGGTGGGAACCAATTGGTTGCCCGAAATGCAAATGAGATAGAACAGTATGAACCAATCATTGATGTGGGTGGATCTCTCCCGTTGCCTAGAAACCCAACCACTTCCAGGGAGAACAGCTGGTCACATGATTTCTGAGAGACGGTTTGCTCAGTGAGGAAGTGAAGCCTAATGGTTTCCAAGATGGTGGATAGCTCAAGATGGCTTCCGTATGCAGTGCTCGCCACAAGACATTAAACTATAAAACTCCTAAAAGAAAAAAATAGGGGAAAAGTTCTTTGGCATTAATCTTAGCAATGATTTTTTTTTTTTAATGTGACCCTCAAAAGTACAGGTAAAGAAAGAAGAAAAAACAGAAAAGTGGAAGTATAGGAAACTAAAAAACTCTTGCACAGCAAAGGAAATAATTAACAAATTTAAAAGGTAACCCACTAAATGAAAGAATATACTTGCAAGCCATGTAACTGATAAAAGGTTAATACCCAAAATACATAAGAAACTACTACAACTTTGTAACAAGAAATGAGTAGGCTAGTTTAAAAATGGGCAAGAGACTCGAATAAGTATTTCTTCAAAGAACACATACAAATGGCCAAGAGGTATAGAAAAGATCATTGGATTTGCTCTGGAGCTTGGTGATTAAATCGGCTGGATCCAACATGAATGACTATGATGTTTAAGCCCCAGACTCAGCAGCTTACAAAATACAACAGGCACATGTACCTGTGTGCCCAAAAATCCCAAAGGGAGGCAGAGGTGGAGGAGAAAGGTTGGTGGCAAGACCATTCCCCACGGCAATGTATTTTAACACTTCATTGTTAGTTATAGCCAGTTTTAGAATCAGGTTATCTTCTGGGAGAATTGACTCCACCACAGTTATTTAACATCCCTCTTGTTTTGAAATATTTCTTGCAATGAAGCCTTTTTTGTCTGAAATTAATATAGTAACTCCAGTTTTCTTTTCATTAATTATTAATATCATTCTATTAATATCATTCTCAGTCCCTTTGGTTCTTTTTTTTTTTTTTTTTAGTCCCTTTGGTTCTTTTAAGTTAATTTACTTATTTCTTCCATGACACAGAGAGAGACATCCCAAAAAGGATCTTGACCCCCGATCCACCTCAAGGCTAAATCAGCCAGAATATGGACAAACACGTGTGTGACATGTACAGGGAGATATCAGGATGTGAAACCAAGATCTTTACTTTTAATAAGTCTTTTTCATTTCAATTGGGTTTCTTGTAGACAAAAGAGAGTTGAGTCATTTTTAAAAGCCACTCTGACAGTATCTGCCCTTAACTGCTTTTTTGTTTTAGACCATTCACATTTAAAGAAACTATTGTTACAGTTAGTTTAAAGTCTAACATCTTTGTAACTTCATTTTGCCTACTTTTTTCTATTATAGCGCTCTGAATATTAATTATAGTTTATTTGAATCCCCTGTCTTATAATGCCAATGACTATCATTTCTGTCTGGTTCTGCTACATGCTTTATCTCTTCATATGGTATTTTTTTTTACCTTTTGGCATGCACCATATTTTTGGATTAAAACCAAACTTGTATGAGATGATAGGAACTGTAGCTGGAAGTGACAGAGGCTTCAGATTACTTTGATGTCCTTATTTTACCTCCTTCCTTGACTTTGGTTATTCTTACATACTCCTTATCAGAAAGTCTGCATCTTAGAGTTGTTTAAGTTGTGATTCACTGCTACTCTACTGAAACCCTCTGGTGTGGGGGTAAGTTATGTGGTGGCAAGAAAAATCATAACCTCATAATAATTTCTCAGTATTTTAGTGGGCTTATGTCCCTGGCATGTGAACTTAATCAATCTGTTTTACCTCTCCCCCTTATGTGAGACAAAAGTCTTGAGAGGCCCAGAGTAGGCAGAAGGCCTTCCAACAGGTGGGAAGAGGCTCTGGTAGTCTGTTGTACTGAAGAATAGCACTGGCTATGAAGAACCCCTAGATGTATTTCCAAATCAAAACTTTCCCTGTTCTCAGACAGAATGAGAGGATCGTTTACAGAATTTCACTATGAGAACTTGGTGGGCTTCCAGGAGGTTAAAAACCCATTGGAATATGGGGACTCCCCTAAAACAGCAGTGCCAGGAGTTTCTCAGTATTAGACTCCAGTAATAGTGAAAATTATTATTTTAATGTTCTTACAAATTTCAAGCTCCAGTGGCTGCTTCTCCAGCCAAACAGATTTCATCTGTGTCTGTTTGGATTTGCCTTTTTCTCTTTAGATATGGTGGTTTGCCCAGCAAAGTTCTATGATGAATCCAAGAAAAGTTGCTGATTTTTCAGTTTGTCTAGAATTTTCTTGTAATGATGGGGATGATGACTTCCCACCTCTTTAAATATCAGAGCTGAAACTAAATGTACTTCTTTCCTTCCTCTTAAACTTATTCCAGTGTGACTTCTGCCTCGTTGAAATGGTTCTAATCAAGGACATAAACAGCAACATTCTGCCAAAGCTACTGGACACTATTTGATCATTACATAATTATATCTCTCAGCATCTTTTTGCATGGCTGACTAGTTCATTAACTTGAGACAATGTATAATCTAGCTTATGTGACATCTCACCTACTGGAATTTTTCCACTTGACTGATTGTACTTTGTCATTTCCCTTTACTAGTTTCCTATCAAACCCCTGTGTTTTGGCATTCTTCAAATGTTAGTCTTGGGCTGATTTATTATTCTCTATTACTCATTAGGTGATCTCTATTTAGTCCCATGGTGCTAAATGTATAACTATTAACTCCAGTGCATACTTCTCTGAGTTCCAAACTTTTAAATCTAATTGCTCATTTGCTATTTCCCTCTGATATTTTAGAGGCATTACTCGGGAAAGTTCGCTGTACAAGGAAATCAATGCCTATTTTGTAAGCTGATACAGAGGTCTGTGATTTGCTAATGTTGTGAGATTCTTGAAGTCCTTTTGAAACTTTGGAAGATAGGGACACACTGCAGTAATAGAACTTTGCAGTTATTGAAGAAACTACATTAGTTCATGAAAATCTTTCCCCAGGCTGTAGGTATTAAAAAAGAGACGTGGATACTAGAGAACACGTAACTAATACTCTTCTTTCTCGAACAGAATAGAATTGTAAAACAAAACAAACAAAAATGTTCCTTTATGGGGGCCAGCAAGTGGCATGATGGTTAAGGCTCTGGACTCCCATGGTTTGAGTCCTGAATCCAGCAGCTTGAAACTCACCCTGCACAAGTGTGCATGTGTACTCAAAATCCCAAGAGGAGAATGGAGAAGTGATTGTGTCATGGCCATCCTCTTGGGGGTTGATTTTTACTTTCCATCTCTGCATCTCTCTGATAAGCACATGAGCACTATAGCAAAGATCCCTCCAAAAAATTTTAAAAAAAGATGTTTCTGTTTACATTTGGAAAGGTAAACTTATTTGTGAGCACAGACTTTGGAATTAATAAAAAGTGAAGTAGGTGTTAAATTTCATAGATTTATGACATATGTTGGACATTTTAATATCATTGGAATAGTACATCATAACCTGATGCACATTGCATAACCTTGTGTATTCAATGTAATTAGATGAGCCAACTGAGCATAATTAATGAGTACAAAGAACAGAAGTTGTTTTTTTTTTTTACTTAATATGTATTTTGGCCTTAGGAAAAAACTTAATTATGGAACTGTCAGTAATATCTCAGAGGCTTATTGGAGCAATTTTTGTCACCAATTAAATGTTTCTAGAGTTTGAAATGCCATTCATATTGGTCTGAGGTAGATTCATAAGAGCAGCAATAAAGAATGCAGAACAAGTTTTACCAAGAGGCAAACAGTCTAAAAATGTCTTCCTTTCAGTCAGTCATGTTCCTGATTGATCAGAGATCTGTCATAGCACTAAGCTAACATAAAATAAACAATAAAATGTGAAGGATACATGACAAATCTAACATTCTGTGTGACCTCAAAGTTTCATCCATTAAGGAGGGATAAAACATAGGTGTGTTCAGCCCACATCAATAGTGGAATTTGAAGTTGTTAAGTAAAAAGTCCAATTTTTCTGTGTTTGGCTCCTGTAGTAGTTTGCTAGGTCTGCATGTAGCAAATACTGTATATTTGGCAGTTTGCCACACAAAAATGTATTGTCTTACGGTTCTAGAAGCTAGAAGTCTAAATTTAAGACATTGGGAGGATCATGATCCCTTTGAAACCTTTACAACAGACTCTTTTCTTACCAATTCTACACTTCTGGGGAAGTAGACATCAGTCCTTGGCCTTCTTTGGCTTGCAGCAGCATCATTCCAGTCTCTGCCTCTGTCATCATGTGACCTTCTTCCTGTGTATCTATGTCTTCCCATGGCCATCTTCCCACTTTATATACTAGTCATATTAGATTAAGGGTGCATCTTAATGACTTTGTTGTAATTTTTTTTCTTTTGTTTTGGAGAGGTTTTTGCTATAGGGCATGGGTGCTAGCCAGAAAGAGAGAAACAGAGAGACAGAAAGCGAGAAATCGCCCCCCAGGGGAGATGGCCATGATACAATCCGTTCTCCTCCATTCTCCTCTTGGGATCTTGGGCACGCACGCACACGCACTCAGCATGAGTTTAAGCCACCAGGTCCAGGACTTGAACTGCGGTCGACTACATGGGACTGTAAAATAGTAAATGTCTTGTTTCATTTGTGATTACAGCAACAGTAGGAAACTAACACAACCAGAGATGCCGAAATGTGGACATTGATATTTTTATGTAGCTTAAATGTGTATCACTTCTCTGTGCCCTCCTACCCCAATCAAGTGTGTGAGTTCTAACACAGTAATGCATGTCTTGTGTGAGTGAGGTTTGTGTGTATGCCTGTATGTGGCGATGAGAAAGAAGCTACTGTGTGTGACCAGACCAGTGTGTATGGAATGGAGCAACCAGTGTGCAGGCAGGGGATCTGAGGCAGAAGTGAATGTGAGTCCATGAGCCCCCGTCTATGGCCCAGAAAGCCTGTGCCAGCCTTTGGGAATTTGATACCATGATAGAAGAATGGTCAGCAGCACCTTGTACTTCTCTGTAAAAGACATTTTTCATAGGAAATTATTGCTGAAGAATAGAATCTAATTTAGAGAGCAACAAGAATTGACTGAGTTGGAGCCAGCAAGTGGCATGGTGGTTAAGGCACTAGACATTCCCACATGGCTGACCATGGTTTGAGTCCTGGACCTGGCTTGCTTTCTTACTTTTCTTCTCTCTCTCTCTCTCATCAAATTAAAATAAATTAATGAATAAATTTAAAAAATTAAATAATTCTAAAAAAAATTGGGTGATGAGTTTCAGCTCCATGTAAATTTTTATGTTTTCAGAGATTCTCTATGTTGAAAACATTTTGCTATAAGAAATAAGTATATTTGACAGATTGATGGATGTATGTAAAATGAAAACTTCATGAAAAGCACTAATTATCTTGGTATTTAAAATATACTCTAATCTATTTTCACCTTGCATAAGAACTGGCTTTTGGAATCTTATTGTAATATAGCACTGATAGTGGATACACATTTAAGCTGGAATTTAAAATATTCTGAGTAGTTCATGTTCTTTTAATTATCATATCATCTGAGACTAGAGATTTTAGTGTCAAGGAGAAAATACAGCTTTAAGAAGAAGTGGTTATAGAATAAACCAATTCTGTGTTACTACTGTGAATAAATGATGGACATTTCAAGGTATAAAAAAGTAGCTAAAACTTATTTTGGGGAAGTTTGCCCTCATTTAGAAAACCATAAGTTTTATTCCATTGAATGTGAATGTAGACTAGCCATGGTGATGCAGCAGGACTGCA
>NW_006203618.1:389232-397202 GCF_000334495.1 Tupaia belangeri chinensis
AGAAATGAACAAACTTTTAAAAATATAAAAATGCATACAGTAGATTTCCTGCAGGTCTGAGAGGATCAAGAGGCTGTGATATAATGAGACCAGGGCTTTAGTGCTAATCTTACAGGTGACTATTCTGTATCTCTCATTTACTTTTGTTTCCTTTAATGGCTAGCACAGTGCCTAGCACAAAGTATGTCCAACAGTTTAAAAATTATTTATAAAGTAAATGAAAAAGTGATAGATATAAGAGATTGGTGTGTTTATTATTTGTTGTAACATGCCATTTCTTTCCATGGATTCAGAACAGTCTCTGATTACACATTTCAATCTGAGTAAAGGTGTCATCTCTAAATATACAGGAATACTATTGAATTAACTTCCATATTGACTTCCCACTGTGACTCCAACAAAGTAACTGAAATGTGGTAGCTTTAAACAACACAAATTTATTATTTTACAGTTCTGGAGGGCAGAAGTACCAAATGGGTCTCAATGGACTAAGATCAAGGTGTTAGCAGAGCTCCCTTCCTTCTGGAGGATATCTAGTAGATAATCCAGTTTCTTCCTTTTTCTAGAGACCACCTGCATTCCTTTGCTTATAGCCCCTTTATTGTCAAAGCCAGATGCATATTATCTCCAAATCTCTTTTTTCTTTTTTTTTCTACTTTAGTTTTAATTTCATATAAGGCATGTGTGCGAGCAGGAGAGACAAACAGAGGGAGAGAGAGAGAAGGAAAGTGGGAAAACACCACACCACAACCACCACCCCCCCACCCCCTGAGAGATGGCTACACTGCAATCCCTTGTCTTACATTTTCCTTTCAGAATTTTGGGCATGTGCACACACATGCCCCATGTGGTTTTCAAATGATGGATCTGGGACTCAAACCATTCGGTAGGCCATGTGAGATGCAACTACCTTAACCTAAAAGAAATTATAGAAACCCTTCTCATTGAACCTGCCCAGATGATCCAGAACATTCTCCTTATATCAAGGTCAGTTGATAAATAACTCCAACTCCATATGTCACCTTAATTACCCCTCTCATGTAATATAACATACTCACAACTCTAGGGATTATAACATAGACATCTGTGGTGGAGGGGGTTACTCTGCCTACCACAATTTTCAATCCCTCTCTCTTTCTGGGTAGCTAAATCTCAGTACTCACCCAATCACTACCAAATATCTCCCGTGAGATAAGCAGTTGGTGAAATGGCAAAGTTGCTGGACTTCCATGTAGTAGACCGTGGTTAGAGTCCCAGAACTGGTGGCTTAAACTCACTCTGGGCACATGTGTATGCATACTCAAGATCCTGAGAGGAGAATGGAGGAGAAGGGATTGAAGCGTGGCCATCCCCCCCGGGGATGATTTCGTGCTTTCTGTCTGTCTCTCTCTCTCTCTCTCTCTCTCTCTCTCTGTCTCTCTGGCGAATGCATGCACCCTATAGCAAAATTCTCTCCATAAAAACAAACAATGAAAAAACAAATACCTCTCATCCACAGTTACAGCAGTGAAGCTCCTGACAAACATGCTCACATCATGCGATGTTGCTGCCTTAACCCTACTAGCAAGCCACATTGAACCAGGCAGACATGGGCTTCTTTTTTTATTTAAAAAAAATTTTTTTATATACAATCACATTATTTAGCTTACAATGTGAACATTTCAATATGTGCACATTTCTCCCCAGTCCAGTTGATCTTCAACCAATAACACCACACCTCCCCATCCTGTCAATGCTCTGCCTCTGTATCCCTCCTCCAAATGTCCTCCATTAAGCCCCACTCCTTCAAACACACCGCATCTGGCATTCACACCCATCTCTTGTGTATGTACAATCTTTAGTCAATCAGTTTCAGCCATAGAGTGTGGACACTCAGTATATATTAATTGGGGACATACAATGTCTCTCCTTCATAGCCTGGCTTGCTTCACTCAGCAGTGAATCTTCCATATTCTTCCAATTTCTGTCACAAGCCAGGATTTTGTTGGTTTTTATGGCTGAATAGTATTCCATAGAGTATATGTGCCACAGTTTTCAATCCATTCATCTACATGGGAGCATTTGGGTTGGTTCCATGTCTTAGCAATCATGAATAGTGCCGCAATAAACATCCATGTGCAAGCACTATTCCAATGAGGAATTCTTCTGTCCTTTGGGTAGATACCGAGGAGTGGGATTGCTTGATCATATGGTAGTTATATTTGTAGATTTTTGAGGAATCTCCAAATTATTCTCCACAGTGGCTGGACCAATTTACATTCCCCCCAGGAATGTAAGAGAGTTCCCCTTTCACCACATCCCTGCCAACACTTATCATGTTTTTGTTGTTGTTGTTGTTGTTGTTTTTTTTAATCTTAGACATTCTGACTGGGGTTAAGTGGTACCTCATTGTGGTTTTTATATGCATTTCCCTTACGATGAGGGATGTTGAACATTTTTTCATATGCCTTTTGTCTATTCGTATGTCATCTTTAGAGAGTGCTTTTATCAACTCCTTCTCTCATCTTTTAATAGGGTTGATCATCTTTTTTCCAAACAACAGCTTGAGTTCCTTATGTATTCTGATTATCAGCCCCTTATCTGATGCATAATTTACAAAAATATTTTCTCATTCTGAGGGCTATCGATTCACACTAGTTATTGTGTCTTTTGCCATGCAGAAACTTCTTAGTCTGATATAATCCCACTTGTCTATTTTGGAGATTATCAACTGTGCTTTGGGGATCTTATTTAAGAAGTCTTTCCATACCCCAATGTCTCCTAGAGTTTCCCCAGTATTTTCCAGGAGCAGTTTTATAGTTTGAGGACTTAGATTTAGATCTTTGATCTATCTTGACTTGATTTTTGTCAGAGGTGAGAGGTAGGGGTTCAGATTCATCTTTCTGCAGGTGGAAATCCAGTTTTTCCAGCACCATTTGCTGAAGAGGTTTTCCTTTTCCCACTGGATTGACTGGTACCCCTTGTTTAAAATCAGTTGACTGTATGTTTGGGAATTTATTTCTAGGGACTCTATTGTGTTCCATTGGTCCACCTGCCTGTTTCTGTGCCAGTACCATGCTGTTTTGATTACCACAGCTTTGTAGTATATTTTTTGGTCAGGGCATGAGATGCCACCACTTCACTCTTCTTGTGCAGAATTGCTTTGGCAATACGGGGTCTTTTATGATTCCAGACAAACTTTATGATTGTCTTTCTTGTATCTGTTAAGAATGTGCCTGAGAATTGCTTTGGCAATACAGGGTCTTTTATGATTCTAGATTAATTTTATGATGGGCTTTGCACACCATTTGTGGGAATGTTTGCTTTATAGATAATTCAGAGCTGGCAGTAAGATTCCAATTTTATTGTGAAAAAATGATGAAAACATTGAGAGTGGCAAGGAAAGAAAAATTCCCAAGAGATGTTCCAGCCCCTAGTTCCAGACTATTGCCAATGCCTTGTTGCTACCTGGTCCTTTGGCTCCATAAGATAGCTAATGTTCTTATGATAATTTCCCTCTTTTTGTTTAAACTAATTAAAATATTCATGTATCACCACCAAAAGGGCTATAAAACAATAAGATTTATACAATTCTGTTATCAATATTGTATAGTGTAGGTATTTATAAATAAAAGAATTAAAGAATTATATACAAATAAGTAATCTGTTCAAGATCATATAATGGTTCATGGCAATGCTAAGACAAGAAACTAGTTCTCTTTCTTTCCAGTGTAATGCTATCTCCCCTTCACTGGAAAAGTATTAGGTAAAAATAAACATCAGCATAAGATCAATGCTATGTTTTCAATAAAATCAATCCATGTATATTTAAATTATCAATAAATCAGTCAAAAAATTATACTGAAACAAGTTTTTGTTATATTGGATTGTCAGAAAAGTCGTGACACATTTTTGAATAGAAAAACTGAAAATGGCATATTTTTTTTTGCCTAGAGAATTTCTTTCTTTCTTTTCTTTTTTATTTTAAGAGATTTTTGCTGCAGGGTGCATGTGCTTGCAAGAGAGACAGAGAGAGACAGAAAGAGAGAAATCACTCCCCATGAAAGATGGCCACACTGCAATCCCTCCTCCATTTTCCTCTTGGGATTTTGGGCACGCACAAACATGTGCCTGTCATGAGTTTCAAGCTTCTGGATTGAGACTCAAACTATAGTCGGTCATGTAGGAGTGCCGCATCTTAACCACTATGCTGGCCCCAAATATAGAATTTATACTTTTCTAAAAATTATCTTTTAAAATTTCTTTCAAAAAATGTCTGTCATCAACCAAATTTTCTCTCCCTTTGAAATAGCATTGTAACCTATGTGATGTATCACCAAATACATCAAATTCCATCTCAACCTGAGGCAGATGGTTCAATACCCTGCACATCAAAGAGAAGTTAATTTTTAGCACTATGTCAAAGGCCTATCAGTTTGCATTTTGAATCATTACCTGCTCAGTGAGATACTTATTTGAATCAGAGAAATGGCAGATCATTTACAATTTCCACTATTTCTGTAGTATTCTTAACAAAAATCTCACTCTAGAATGCCTCATCCATAACCAGAATTTCTGAACACTGAATATGTAGGAGAACATAAATATGTAGGAGTGTAAGAGGGAAGAAAAAACTATTGTTTGTACTGTTGGCTTTGATTCACAGTATAGTGAACCTCCTTTATAATAAGGCAATATATAACAAGTATTCTTCTAATAAAATATCATATTATTGTGATTATCCACTCAGTCTTTATGCTGGCTCTTCTACAGGTACCACTTTAAGAAGCTTCCTACAGGGGCCAGCAGGTGGCACGGTGGTTAAGGCACCAGACTCCCATATAGCCAACTGCAGTTCAAGTCCAGGACCTGGTGGTTTGCTTTCTCACTTTCTCTTTCTCTCTCTCTGTCTCTCTCTGGTCAAATTAAAAAATAATAATAAATAAAATAAATAATTCTAAAAAAATCTTATTACATATTCTATGATGATAATACAAATTTAAATTTTAAAAATATTATGCAACACTATCAATTTGCAGAAGACAGGAGATATAGAATAAAAGTCAACTTGATGTTTTCTGCCTTCAAAGAGGTCACATTCTAATAGATGATAAAGCACATGTGCAAATGAGAATAATAGCCAGTATATGTTTGAGCCTTTAAATTGCAATACAGCAGCCTAAATCATCATGTGTAAAATGGACATTAGAGTAGTCAGTGATTTCACACTATTGTGCATATCCTTGGATTTGTTGACTTGAAAAAGTTAACAGGCCCATGGAAATTAGTTTGGAGAAATTCAGTCAGTAAGGTTAATATGAAGCTGGATATGAGAAGTTCTAATTGGCAAGTGGGATTATACGAGATTGAGAAGTTCCAGAGTAGACATATTGACAAAGAACCTTGGTAATATCAAAGGTCAAAAGATCAATTCCAGACATTTGACTTCTGAGCGGCCCATTTCAGGGTCTAGGACATCTGAAGATTTTTAGCCCAGACTTCACCCTTCAGCCCCAAAGATCTAGCTAGGACAAGCCAATCACCAGCCAAATACATTTGACTTCTGAGTAGCCCATTTCAGGGTCTAGAACATTTGAAGGTTTTCTGCCCAGACTTCACCCTCCTGGCCCCAGATATAGCCAGCCTCCACACACTGAGTTCCCAGACAGTAGCCAAATACTTGAATACTTTTAGGGTCAGAGTAATCCTCATATTCCATGGAATCCAGTGCACAAAGGGAGAGAAATAGTACTGCTTAGAGTTTGCAGGACCCCACATAGAATCAGTCCAAGAAGATCTTCTCCAAGGCACATCACAGCCAGATTAACCAAAACCACAGACAGAGACAAGATACTAAAATTACAAGAGATAAATGTCAAGTTACTTTCTTTTTTGGGGGGAAGGGAGAGGTTTTTGCTATAGGGCATGTGTGCTTGCCAGGAAGACAGAGAAACAGAAAGTGAGGAATCACCCCCTGGGGGGATGGCCATGCCGCAATCCCTTCTCCTCCATTCCCCTCTCAGGATCCTGGGCACACACACAGGCGCCCGTCATGAGTTTAAGTCATCGGGCCCAGGAATCGAACTGTGGTCAACTACATGGGAGTCCAGAGACATAGCTATTACGCTAACTGCTGGTCTCAACGTCAAGTTACTTTCAAAGGATATCCCATTAGGCTAAAGTTGAACCTCTCATTGGAAACAATGCAAGCAAGGAAAGAATGGGAAAATATATTCAAAGTGTTAAGTGAAAAACAATTTCAACCAAGAATACTATGCTTGGCAAGATTATCCTTCAAGACAAAAACATTCTCAGATAAACAAAACCTGAAAGGATTTACCAACACCAGTCCAGCTCCCTAAGAAGCGCTGAAGGGAACGCTGTACCAGGAAAACTAAAGGCAGACACACAGAAATAAGAATACAAAAAGCAACCAAGAGAATGGCCAACTTAATGGGAGGAACAAGTCCGGAAAATCAACAATAACTTTGAATGTTAACTTCCAGAATTTAAATGAAAGGATCAAACCACAATAATGCTGCAAATCATTAGAAGAGAGATTAATTTCGGGAGACTGAACTGGTGAAATAGAATTTTTATCACTTTTGACTAAAACATTACTGTTTTTCTTCTATGTTTTGTTGTTTGGATTTAAGGACTTCTGTCTTCTCTTAAACTATTGATAGGTTCATCTACCTACTTTTTGAACTAAACCCTAACCTTTCTCCTGAGTTTAAGTCTTAAGTAGATTTCTCCTAACATTTTTTTGATCTACTAAAAATAAAACTACTTGCCTTGAAATTAAAAAAAAATGCATTAAAAATAGCTATTTAATAACTGCAGTAAGCTATATAGCCCCAGCTAGGTGCTACTTTATTGTATGTTCATTCTACTCACTGAGGTTTAAGCCTAACGTCAGACATATGTTCATAGATGTGTATATATCAGCTATGCTTGCTATTGAAAGTATTTAGATTAAGATCTTTAGTGAATCAATAAATGTGAAAAAAGGGGGGGCATGGAAAGCAATTGTAGATACCAGAGACAGTGTATCTAAGGTTGGGAAATGGCAGAGGTGAGAGATAAGGAATCAGTGGGGGAGGAGAAGCAAAATATATAAGAAACTAGAAATGGAAAAATATTTGATGATGATAATGATAACATCCCTGATTGAGCCAATATACAGTGTATTCTGGATGGAAAAATCCCATTTTGTGTACTGGAATGATGTACAATGAATGAATGTAAATAGATAAATTTCAAATAAAATAATAAAAAAGAAAGATCAATTCCAGACATTGATAAAGGCTTTATAGAGATGGTGTCTTATAATCATGGAAATGCAAAAGGAGAATTTAAACTGAAAGAAGTTGAGAAAAGGAGCAATCAAAGCAAAAAGAATAGTACAAAGTTGTGATATGAAAGTACTGGCACATTTTGAGCATGTGAAGTTAGTATGACTTAGAGTGTTAGGATATAGATATAAGGTAGTTGGAGATGAAACTGAAAACATCAATAACTGGCATGGGCATATCTGGGTTCAGAAGATTATTGGGGAATTGTTTAATCTAGACGCAGGGCTTTAAATTCCATCTATACCATTATGAGTCTCAAATGTCTATCTTCAGTTCTTCTCTCTTTCCTAACTCATCTCATCTAGCCAACTGCCCAATAACCATCTCTATTTAGATGTCCAATAGGTTTCTTTAATTTGGCATGTCCAAAAATCAAGAGCCTGATCAGTCTTTCCAATCCTGATAATTGGGACCTCTAGGCATTCAATTTTTCAAATAAATACCTATGAGCCATGTGTGATATCTTTATTCCCCACATCAAATCCATTATTAACTAGTGTAAGTTCTACTTTTATATTAATTATAGCCTAAGTCCATCCATCTCTCACCTTGTTCTGGTTAAAATCACCACTATCCCTCAATTAAATGGACTACAATAATAGCCTGACGCATTTTCTTGTTTACAAGTTTATATTT
>NW_006203618.1:397247-408018 GCF_000334495.1 Tupaia belangeri chinensis
TGTATTTTTTTTAGGTTTTTTTTCTTCAATTTCATGAGAGAAACAGAGAAAGAAAAAGGCAGAGACAGAGGTACAGCACTCCAACTAGGTCCTGATACCATGATCTACACCACAGTGCCAGTCACCCCAGAGGTTGAACATATGTGTGGCAGACATATTTAGGGAGGTCTCAGATGTGTACTGGTAACCCTACCATGTGGGTATGCCTCACAAAACATCACATTTTACTACTATGCCATCATTCGACCTCAAGAAACAATTTTAGTCCATTCCTCTTACCTATGAGAGGCATTTATCTATACTTCCTACCCCACATGACTTGTTTTGCCAATAAGATATTAGCAGATGTGACATAAGTAGAGTCTTCAAATGTCTTCATGTGTTTGCTTTTACCCTCTTGTACTTCTACTTTTTCCATGAGAGGAATATGCCTTGAATAGCTGCTAGTTCAAAGATGAAAGACATGGAATAGATTTGAGTTCAACCCATAGCCAATCCACAAATGCCAACAGGAGACATAATGCTATCATTTGTATGCTCTTAAGTTTTGGAATGACTTGTTTCTCAATATTATTGTGTCAGTGGCTGACTGATATATACTGCAACATTTTTTTAACAGGATATTCATATTTTTTTAAAAGTTTTTGCCATAGGGCACGTGCACTCACCAGAGAAACAGAGAGACAGAGACAGTAAGAGCAAAAGTGAGAAATCATCCCCCCCCCCGCCGCAGGAGTGGGTGGTCACACCACAATTCCTTCTCCTCTATTTTCCTCCTGGGATCATGGGCATTCATGCACACACGCCCTGTGTGATTTGCAAGCCACCAGGTCCAGAATTCGAACCACAATCGACCATGTGGGAGTCTAGCGACTTAACCACTACACTCTCTCATGGCCCCAATATAACCACTGTTGAAGGTCTAGATCAGACTATGGCACTCAGTTGTTATCAATTTCATAATTGAATGCTCTTAGAATAAAATACAATGCCTATTCCACCATCTCCAAGACACCACACAACTCTGGTTCCTGACTATTTGTTGCTCACATCACCAGCTATATTAGTTACACAAAGTAAGCTCCCACCTAAGGGCATATTTTTTGCAGTTTCCTTTTTCTTACTTATTTTTTTTTTAGATATAGTAATATGGTTTATTTACTCTTCTACTTTATTCAATGTTACCTCTTTAAAAACATACCTTACCTAACTAGCCAATTTAAATATTTCTCAAATAATACTTCAGGGAACCAATTGTCTATCCACTTACTCAGTTTTTTTTTTTTTCTTTCCAAGCACTTAACACTAGCAAGTGTTAAAATATATAATATACTTGGCTGTTGGTTAAATTTAGTTCTCCTTCAGTCAAAAACAAAAAAACAAACTCTGAGAAGATCTTGTGTCTTGTTCACTCTCATATACATATCTTGTAAAAATGTCTTTGTAAATAGTAGTCACTTGATGAGCATCTGTCAAATAGAAGTTAAGGAAGGGAACAGTTTATAGAATATGTTAGTGAGAAAAAAATTGGTTTAACCACAACAGTAAAGAGATCATTATAATAGTGTGTTCAGATCTCAGGACAAGAAAAGAAAGATTGGAAAGGAAGGCTTATGAAACACTTTAGAGGTGAATTCATAGAATCGAGGGATTGATTGAAAGTCATAATGACACAAGAAGAAGAAATCAAATATAGCTACAAGGGGTCAAGTTAAGGAACCCGAGAGGGTAAATGATATCCACACATGAACTCACTTCAGCAAATGTACCTGAAAATCACCTTTTTGCCATATAGCATGCTAGGTCTTCAGAACATAAAGATAAATCAAATGTAATTCCTATTTCATGCTAGGTCTTGGGAACATAAAGATAAATCAAATGTAATTCCTATATAAAATGTATTAATTGCTTATGTAAGGAAGCAGGATTTCAAGAAAGTGTGCTGAGTGCTATGATAGATATTTTCACAGGGGGGCAATACACTTCCACATATAAAAGCCCATAGAGAACAGAAACAGAGACAGGTTTCAAAAAAATATATGAGTTTGGCTCTAGTTATAATAAATTTGAGACTCAAAACAGTGATGCCTAACAATTCAGTGTCTGAAATTTGAGGACAAGGTTTTGACTAAATATATACAGTCATCACAGCCATCAGCAATGCTGTGGTTTGAGGGTCTCCACCAAAATATATGCTGAAACTTGATACTGAGTGTAGGAGCACTGAGAGATGGAGGGTAGTGGAAAGTGTTTGAGAAATGGGGTAGATCCCTCATGAATATATCAATGTCCTCTCCGAAAAGGGAGTGAGCGCTCACTAATTAGGACCTGTGACAGCTGGTTATTATAAAATAAGTCTAGCATACTCATGACTCTCTTTCTCTCTTTGCATGAACCAGATGGCCTTTCTAATTTTCTGCTATGGAGTGAAGCAGCATGTGGTCCTCAACAGAGTTGAACAGATACAGGTACTATGCTTTTGTACTTTCCAACCACAGACTTGTGAGCAAAATAAATCTCTTTTGTAAAAATAAATTACCTAGTCTCATTTTTTTTTGTTATGGCAGCAGTAAGAGATAAGCAAAGGGATTGTTTAGTTTGAAAAGGCCAGCATGGGGAAGTACATAGAACAAAAGGATAATGACCTAAAAACAGAACTCTAGGAAGATCAGTAGTAATAAGATGAGAAAACAAATAGAGAACTGTGAAGGAGATTGAGTAGAAACTATTAAATAAAAAAGGTAATAGGAAATGAAATTTTGACTGGTGTCAAAGGAAAGAAAAGTTTCAAGTAGAAAAATGTTAAGATTAGGGCCCAACTGGTGGCTTGGTGGTTGGGGTGGCTAGATCCCATGTGGCTGACTGTGTGGTTCAGTTCTTGGCAGTTTGAGGAATACACAGGGAGTGTGTGAATGCATGCCCAAAATCCCAAGAAGAGAATAGAGGAGAAGGGATTGAGGCATGGCCATCCTCTGGAAGGTGATTTTGTAATTTATCTCTCTCTCACACACACCTCTCTCTGGCAAGTTCACACACTCTATAGCAAATTCTAAAAACATTAGAAGATATTTCCTAGGTGGTCGCTCAATTTTTTAAAGAATTGTTTATTTAATTTTTCATTATTAACATTTTTAAAATTTGCTACAGCGCACATGCACTCATCAGAGAGAGAGAGAGACAGAGAGTGAAAAAGCAAGCCACCAGGTTTAGGACTTGAACCACAGTCAGCCATGTGGGATTCCAGCACCTGAACCACCGTGTCATCTGCTAGTTCCCTATTTGTAGTTAAACTAAAAGAGCAATATTATTTATCCATCTATCCAGCCATTCAACAAGTACTTATTGAGCACCTACAACTACTCATCAAGTACTATGCTCCAAATTGTAGTATATAAAGGTTTTTGCCTTATATGCTCTTCAGTCTAGATGGACAGATATACATTAAACATATAAGAACAAGATACATACATAGGGTGCCATCACCAAGATGACAGAATAGAAGACACCAGCCTTCATCTCCCCTTCCCACCACACACAAATATTGATAGCTATTCACAAATCAAAATATCCCAGAGAAGACTCCACGGCCCATTAAAAAATTGACAGCAGAGCCTGCTGGTAACCCAGCAGTAATGCAATCCTCTGCAGTGCTGTACTCATACAGGAAAGTCCCAGGTTTGTGTCTCAAATTCCTTCTGTACATGCTGGGCATGAACATATGTGTTCATGACCCAGGTTGGCAGTGAGTGGGAAAGGATTATGACATGAAGATTTTATGGGGAGGGGGGATCTCTCTCTCTCTCTCTCTCTCTCTCAGAAGAAGAAATAAATAAACTGACTTTTCAAAATAATCTGAAGCAACAGAACAGAGCATTAGCCACTGAGGATCCATGTGTTCTTCATCAACAATGTATTCATCTGACAAAGTTGCATAAAAACTATTTAGGTGGAACCCAGAAATACTGGTCTCCACTTGGCAAGCACAACCCCTGTAGGAGAAAGTGTTTCCACAGCAGAATAAGCTGATTCATCAAATGCACAGACATTAATGTAAGACAAGAAATGAGAAAAACAGAGGAGAAAATACTACCAAAGAACATCATGATCTCCCAGTAACTAACCCAAAAATAGAGAGATATACAGACTATTTATATATATATATATATATAAGAGAGAGAGAGAGAGAATGTAGAGAATATATAGAGAGAGATACCAAATTTCTGAGAAATAATTTATATAATATGTTTTTAAAGTTTTTACTTATTTATTTTATCCATGAGAGAGAAAGAGAGAGACAATCACCCTGACAGGACCTGCATGCCAGTCTCAGCCAAATAAGATCATGGGCATATACATGTGTGACCAGCATGCTCAGAAGGTTCCAGGACTTGAACTCACAACCTTCCCTATGAGAGTCCAGTGGCATTACTATTGTGCTACCACTTGGCCCTTCAAAATAATAATTTATTTATTTATTTATTTATTTATTTGTGATCATAAGCATGTGCATGCATATGAGAGTGAGAACAAGAGACGGGGAGACAGAAACCACTTTTTACAGACTCTCATCACATTGCAATACCCTTTTCCCAGACCACAAGCTTCTTAGAATCCTGGGCACCTGCATGTTCACCTGACATATTTTTGGGCTAACACAGAGAACCAAACTTGCAATCAGCCATATAACTTCAAGCCTTGCAGCATACTTATGTTACCACTGCAACACAGCAGCTAGCTTCATAATAATAGTTTCAAAGAACCTTAGTGAGTGTTAAGCAATACAGAGAAACAATTCCATGAAATGAGGCAATTAACAAACAAGCAAAATAAGAAATTTAAGAGATTAAAATTATTTTTAAAAAACAGTGCTGCAAAATACAATGAAAGAAATAAAAAATGCAACAGACAGCAACAGCTGAATTGATCAAGCAGAAGAATCTGCAAACTTGAAGACAGGTTATAAGACAAAATACAGTTAAAGGGGGAAAATAATGAAAAGGAATAAAGAAAGCTGTGGAATTTAGGGGACAGCATCAAAAGAGCACAATTCTGAGTTATAAGACTCTAAAAAGGGAAAGACAAAAAAGGAATAAAATCCTTAATTAAAGAAATAATAGCAAAAACCTTTCCTAATCTGGGAAAAGACATAGCATTCCTGGTACAGGAAAAGGTCAAAGTTCTCCAATCAGATTTAATCCAAACAGGACTTATTATCGTGTCACTTGGAAAGTCATGATGCATTTTTGCATTTGAAAAGCATAGAAAAATACGTCATGATTTTCCCAACGACCTAATACAGTCTAACTGTAACAAATCAAGGACAAAGAGATCCTGAGAGCAGCAAGAGAAAAGAAGCAAATCACATTATAAGGGGTTCTAATAAGGCTGGCAGCAGATTTAGCAGAAATTTTATAGGCCAGGAGAGAGTGAGATGATATACTCAAAGTGTTGAAGGAAAAAATAAAATCCTGGCAACCAAGAATACTGTCACAGCAAAGAGCTGTCCTTCAGAAATAAAAGAGATAAAGATTTTCCCAGACGAACAAAAACTATGGTACCTATTACCACCAGATCTGCCTTACCAGAAATGCAAAAGGGAGCTCTTCAGGTTGAAAGAAAAAAGATGCTAATTAGTAACATTTAAAAAATAAAATTATAAAACTTACTAGTAAAAGAAAGTACACAGTCAAATTCAGAATACTCTAATACTGCAAAGGTGGTATATAAATCACTTATGTAAGTATGACAATTAAAAGACTAAATTACTGGGCTGGAAGGTGGCATGGTGTTTAAGGTGCTGAATCCCATATAACTGACTTCTCAATTCAAGTCTCAGAGCTGGCAGCCTGAGAAATATGCCAGGCACAAGTGCATGTATGCCCAAAATCCCAAGAAGATAACGGAGGAGATGGGATTGTGGCATGGCCATCCCCCTGGGAGTGATTTTTCACTTTCCCTGTCACCTTGTCTCTCTCCAGTGAGCATGCATGCCTTATGGCACAAAACTACAATAAAAACAAAACTATTAAAAATAATAAGCTATAGTAATTTGTTAAGGGATAGGCAGTATAAAAAGGTGAATGTAGGCATACCTAGTTTCTATGTAGGACCTCACAGTCTTATTGGAAGAAGACATCATCTAGGATCTTCAATGCTAGAGAGGAGAAGTCAATGCTTGGTTTCAAAGTTTCAAAGAGCGGGCTGACTTTTTTGTTACTGGCAAGTATAGCTAGAGATTTTCAGTTGATGCCAAAGTTCATTTACCTTTCTTGAAATCCTTAGACCTTTAGGAATTATGCTAAAGCTATTCTACCTGTGCTCTATAAAGGGAAAAACAAAGCCTTAATGACAGCACACCTGTTTACACAATGGTTTATTGAATGTTTTAAGTCCACTTTTGAGACCTACTACTGAAAAAAATAGATTTATTTCAAAATATTACTGTTAATGACAACATACTAAATCATCCAAGAGCTCTTATGAAAAGGTATAAGGAGATTAATATTATCATGCCTGCTATCAAATTATCCATTTTCTAGTCAATGAATCAAGGAGTAATTTTGACTTTCATGTCTTATTATTTAAAAAATATATTTCATAAAGCTATAGCTGCCATAGGTAGTAACTCATCTGATAGATCTTGGCAAAATAAATTGAAAGTCTTCTGGAAAGCATTTATCACTCTAGATATCATTAAGAACATTTGTGAATCATGGGAGGGGGCAAAAATACCAACATTAACAAGAGTTTGAAATAAACCGTTTCGAACCCTCACAGCTTACTTTGAGGGGCTCAAGACTTCAGTGAGTGAAGTAACTGAAGGTGTGGTGGAAATGAAAAAAATAACCAAAATTGAATTTAGAGTCTGAAAGGTCAGCAAGAGGCATGCTGATTAAGGTACCAGACTCCCACATGGCCCACTGCAGTTCTAGTCCAGAACCCAGTGGCTTGAAAATCATGCCTGGCATGTGTATGTGTATTCCCAAAATTCCAAGAGGAAAATAGAGAAGAAGAGATTGTGGCTTGGCCATCCCTCTTTTTCTTTTTTTTTTTTGGAGAGATTTTCACTGTAGGGCGCGTGCGCTCGCCAGACAGAGAGAGACAGAGAGACAGAAAACGAGAAACCACCCCCCAGGGGGGATGGTCATGCCGCAAGCCCTTCTCCTCCATTCTCCTCTCGGGATCTTGGGCACGCACGCACACGCGCCCGGCGTGAGTTTTAAGCCACCGGGTCCGGGACACGAACCGCGGTCGACTACGTGGGAGTCCAGCGACATGGCCATTACGCTAACTGCTGGTTCCCTTGGCCATCCCTCTTGATAGAGATTGCTCACTTTCATTGTCTCTGTTTCTCTCTTTCTCCAGCGAGTGCACACCCCTTATGACAAAAAAATAAAATAAAATGGGGGGGGGACCTGAAGAAGTGACTGAATTACTACTGCAAACTCATGGAAAAGCTTTAATGAATGAGACTTGCTTCTTATTGATGACCAAAGAAAGTTATTTCTTCAGATGAATTCCACTGTTAGTGAGGATGTCATGAGCATTGTTGAAATGATCAATAAAGCATTTAAAATATTATATAACTTACTTAATAAAGCAGTGACAAGGTTTGAGAGAATTGACTAATTTTATTTAGGTTTTTGCCATAGGGTGCACATATACTCTATGAATACACTATTTTTTTTCAGCCATAAAAACAAACAAACAAAAAAACCCCAAGACCCTGGCATTTGATAGAAAGTAGATGAATATGGAACATTTACTGCTGAGTGAAGCAAGCCAGGCTATGAAGGAGAGACACGGTACGTCTCCACTTAATATATACCGACTATCCACACTCTGTGGTGGAAACTGAAAGATTAGAGGACATAGATGCATTGAAAATGGTTATAGATACTGGAGACAATGTAGGAAGAGGGTGGGAAAAGGGGGAGAATGTAAGGAATGAAGTTAAGGAGGAAAATAGAGAGACAAGACATGCTGTTGTGGTTATCACAACTTTGTTATATATTTTGGGGTCATGGAGTGAGATGTTTCCCACTCCACTCTTCTTATGCAGGATTTCTTTGGCAATAGAGGGTCTTTTATGATTCCAGACAAATTTTATGACTGTCTTTTCTAGATTTATGAAGAACGTCTCTGGTAATTTTATAGGGATTACATTAAACATGTAGATTAATTTGAGTAGAATTGACATTTTGATTATATTTTTTCCACTTTCTTTTATTTTTATATACATTCAATCATTTCAGTATGTGGACATTTCTCCCCAGTTCATTTGATCAGAATATCTTCCACCAATAACACCACACCTCCCCATCCCGTCAATGCTCTGTCTCCGTATCTCTCCTCCAAATGACCTTCCTTATGTCCCTCTTCTCCACACACTCTACTTATGGCACTAACCCCCATCTCTTGTGTTTGTACAACCTTAGGTCAATCAGTTTTCTCCCAGTCAAGGAACAAGGGATGTCTTTCTACTTTTTTGTGTCATTTTCAGTTTCTTTTAAAAAAATTTCATAGTTTCCCTTTACAGGTCTTTGACTTCCTTGGTTAGATTTATTCCTTTACAGGTCTTTCACTTCCTTGGTTAGATTTATTCCTAGATATCTTTTCTTGTCTGTGGCTATGGTAAATAGAATTAGTTTCTTCATTTCTGCCTCTGTGTTCTTGTTGTTTATATAGAAATACTATAGACTTTTGTTAGTTGATGATTTTTCTAAGTTTCGTATGCTGCTATTTTAATCTATTCATTTACTATTTTGAGAAGATTTTGTAAATATCTTTGAGTCTTCTATGTATGTAGTCATGTCATCTGCAAATAAAAATCCTTTTAACTTCTTTTCTAGTTAGTATGCCTTTTATTTCATTTTCTTGTTTGATTACGTTGGCTAAGACTTCCAGCAATATATTTAAAAGGAGTGGAGAAAGTGGGCAACCTTGTCTTGTACCAGCTTTTCCACATTCAGTATAATATTAGCTATGTGTTTTTCATAAATGGTTTTTCTTATGCTGAGAAATGATCCTTGTATGCTGATTTTGCTGAGAGTCTTAATCATGAAGGTATGTTGTATTTTGTAAAATTCTTTTTCTGCATTGATTAAAAGGATCATATAGTTTTTATCTTTTTTCCTGTTAATATGGTGTATTACATTTAAGTTTTTGCATATGTTGAACTATCCTTGCATCCCTGGAATAAACCTTACCTGGTAATGGTAAATAATCTTTTTATATGTTGTTGGATATGATTTGCAAGTATTTTGTTGAGAATTTTTGCATCTATATTCATCAGAAATATTGGTTTGTAGTTTTCCTTTCTTGTCGCATCCTTATCTGTTTGGGAAGTGAGGGTGATGAAGGCTTCATCAAATAAATGAAGAGCCCCTTCTCACTTGGGAGGGCTCTCTCCTCCCTTGGGAGGGCTCCTTCATTTTGGACCTTTACAAATAATTTGAGTAGAATGAATGTTGCCTATTCTTTAAAAGTTTTGTAGAATTCAGAAGTAAAGCCAACAGGACATGGGTTTTTCTTTGTTGGAGAATTATTTATTACTGATTCAATCTCATTACACGTTATAGGTCTGTTAAGACTTTTATGTCCTCCTGAGTTAATCTTGGTAGATTATATGTGTCCAGGAATTTGTCCATCTCATCCAAGTTTTCTTGTTTGTTGGCGTATAGTTGCTCATAGTATCCTCTAATGATGTTTTGTTTCCTTATTATGTCTATTCTAATATTGCCTGTTTCTTTGTGAATTGGATATATCTGGTTCCTTTCTTTCTTCTTAATTAGTCTAGCAGATGGCATGTCAATTATGTTTATCTTTTCAAAGAACCAGCTTTTTCTTTCATTTATTTTTTGTATACTTCATTTATTTTCTATTTCACTTATTTTTTCAGGAATCTTTATTATTTCTTTTCTCCTGAAAGTTTTTGTTTTTTTTCATTGTTGTTGTTTTTGCAATTCCGTGAGTCATGATGTTAGGTTATCCTTTTGCCACTTTTCTATCTTATGTGCACTTATTGCTATGAACTTCCCTCTTATGACTGCTTTTGCACTGTCCCATAGATTGTGGAAACTCGTGCACTTATTATCATTTTTTCCATGAATATTGTGATTTTTTTTTTTTGGAGAGATTTTCACTATAGGGTCGCCAGACAGACAGAGAGACATAGAAAGCGAGAAATCACCCCCCAGGGGGAATGGTCATGTCACAATCCCTTCCTCCATTCTCCTCTCGGGAACTTGGGCACACACGCACACGCGCCCGGCGTGAGTTTTAAGTCACCGGGTCTGGGACGCGAACCGCGGTCGACTACGTGGCAGTCCAGAGACATAGCCATTATGCTAACTGCTGGTTCCCGTGAATCTTGTGAATTTAATCTTAGTTTCTTTGGTAGTTGTGAAGTCATTCAGGAGTAGGTTATTTAGTTTCCATGTATTTGCATATTTTTGAGGGTTTTTCCTGAAATTGATTTAATTCCACCATGGTCAGAGAAGATGCTGGATATAATTTCTATGACCTTGAATCTATAAAGGATTGTTTTGTGCCCTTTCATGTGGTCAGTCTTTGAGAAGATACCATTCAGGGGTGAGAAAAATGTGTATTTTCTGGATTTTGGGTGAAAAGTACTATAGATGTCTTTTTTTTTTTTTTTTTTTTTTCTCAGATAGATAAAAAAGCCCAGAAGGACAATTCTCTCAGCTAATGACACTGCCCAAAACCCTACAGCAACGGCTGAATCGTATCATGGACCCTCCTGGGAAAA
>NW_006203618.1:408126-440851 GCF_000334495.1 Tupaia belangeri chinensis
TTTTTTTTTTTTTTTTTAATAAATGTCTTTTGGGACTAGCAGTTAGCGTAATGGCTATGTCGCCGGACGGCGGTAGTCAGTCGACTGCGGTTCGCGTCCCAGATCCGGTGGCTTAAAACTCACGCCAGGTGTGTGTGCGTGCGTGCCCAAGATCCTGAGACAAGAATGGAGGAGAAAGGATTGCGGCATGGCCATTCCCCCTGGGGGATGATTTCTCGCTTTCTGTCTCTCTGTCTCTGTCTGGCGAGTGCACGCGTCCTATAGCAAAAACCTCTGAAAAAAAATATATGTCTTTTAAGTCCATCTGATTTATGGTATTATTTAGGTCCTGAATCTCTTTATTTTTTGTCTTAGTTGATCTGTCTAAAGAAGATAACGGGGTATTGAGATCCCCAACAATTAGTATGTTGCAGTCTATCCTTTTAGATTAGCGATCTTTCCTTCACATTTTGAGTGCTTCCAAGTTGGGTGCATAGATATTTGTAAGCATTATATGTTTTTGATAAATTAGCCTTTTTACTATTTTGTAATGGCATTTTTGTGTCTTCTTACAGTTTTTGTCTTAAGGCTTATTTTGTCTGAAATCAGTATCACAGCTCCCATTCTTTTTTGGTTTCTGTTTACGTGGAATACCTTTGCCAGCCCTTTACTTTTAGTCTATGTATGTTTTTATCCATGAGGTGAGTTTCTTGTAGGTAACGGATGGAAGGTTTCTGTTTCTTAATCCATTCAGCCAGTCTGTGTCTCTTGATCAGAGAATTTAAACCATTAACATTCAGCATTATTATCAATATTTCTGGACTTGTCCCTACCATTAAGTTGGTCATTTTCTTGATTTGCTGTTGTTGTTGTTGTTCTCTTATTTCTGTCTGTCTTTAGTTTTCTTGGTAAAGTATTCCCTTCAGAAATTCTTGAAGAGCTGGTCTGTAGTTGGTAAATTCTTTCAGGTTTTATTTATCAGAAAATATTTTTATTTTTTCTTCGCATTTGAAAGATAATCTTGCCAGGTATAGTAATCTTGATTGAAATTGTTTTCCATTTAACACTTTGAATATACTTCTCCATTATTTCCTTACTTGCATTGTTTCAGAGAGGTCTGGTGTTAGCCTGATGGGATAACCTTTGTAAGTAACTCAACATTTCTCTCTTGCCAATTTTAGTATCTTGTCTTTGTCTGAGGTTTTGGCCAATCTGTCTATGATGTGCTGTGGAGAAGATCTTCTTGGGTTGATTTTATTTGTGTTTTTTTGTATTTCTTGAGTCTGGACGCTTGAATGATTCTCTAGCTGTAGAAAGTTTTCTTCCAGGATTTCATGGAATAGATTTTCAATGCCTTTCTTAGTTTCTTCACCTTCTGGTATACAAATTATTCAGATGTTTTTGCATTTAATGGAATCTAGTATTTCTCATATATTTCCTTTTTTGTTTGTTTTGGTTACTTTCTCTGTCTTTTTCTTTTTCTTTTTTTTAAATTTTTTTTGAGAAGTTTTTGCTATAGGGCGTGTGCGCTCACCAGAAAGACAGAGAAAGATAGAGAGATAGAAAGTGACAAATCAGCCCCCAGGGGTGATGGCCATGCTGCCATCCCTTCTCCTCCATTCTCCTCTAGGGATCTGGGCACACACTCACACACGCCTGGCATGAGTTAAGCCACCAGGTCTGGGACTTGAACCGCGGTTGACTACATGGGAGTCCAGCAACACAGCCATTACGCCAACTGCTGGGCACTTTGGTGGTTTTTTCTAGGTCAGAGATTTTTGTCTTCTACATCCAAGAGTCAATCTTATGCATGATCTAATCTGCTTTTAATACTTGCAAGGGAGGTTTTGATTTTTTGTGTTACAACCTTCATCTCTAAAATTCCATTTGATTCTTTTCTATAGTGTCTATTCTTTCAAATCACGGAAGGAATTCCTCATCTCCTGAAGCTCATTGTCTCTATTCTCTTGCATCTCCTTTAGTTTTGTTGCTATAAATACTCTGAATTGCTTATCTGACTTTCTACGAGTTCCATTGTACTGTCTGTGAATGAAGATAAATTGCTATTATCTCTTGGGGGAGAGATATTTTCTTGGTTTCTCATATTTCTTGTGCCTCTGCACTGGTTTATGGTCATCTGATGGATTATACGTTTCTTCCTAAGTTCTTAGAGTTAATTTTGAGCATTTGAAAGTGTGTGGGAGAATATAATCCACAATCTCTTTACAGCCCCATCTCCCTGATGTTCACCCTGTAACCTGCACTTTTTTTGTTGGGACTGGATATTCCATATGCTTCCCAGATTCTAGAGAACAGATGCAGCGGGGCTGACCCCCAGGGTTTCAACTGTGAAAGAAAGTATGGCTTCAGGGAACCAGCAGTTAGCGTAATGGCTAAGTCGCTGGACTCCCACATAGTTGACTGTGGTTAGTAACCCAGAACCGGTGGCTCAAAACTCACGCTGGGCGCGTGTGCGTGCGTGTCCAAGATCCCAAGAGGAGAATGGAGGAGAAGGGATTGCGGCGTGACCATCCCCCCTGGGAGGTGATTTCTCGCTTTCTGTCTCTATGTCCCTCTCTGTCTGTCTGGTGAGTGCATGTGCCCTTTGGCGAAAAAAAAAAACTCTCAAAAAAAGAAGTATGACTTCAGAAAACTATGAAGTCTGTAATGAATGGGAGAAAGTGAAGGTTCTAAGGCAGTCTCTGGCTTCAATTTCCTCTCTTGCTTTTGCCATGCAGGAGCCTGGAAGAATAGTGGAGTGAAAGTTCCCAATGTGATTTTTAAGCTGCTGAGTCCAAGAATCAAACCATGGTCACCCAACAAAGGTTCAGCTCCATAACCACCACATCACCTTTTGACCCTGATTCACTCCAATTTTAAAAGACATTCTACTGTGGGTAAAATGCTTACAAAAAGCATTGTAGGCTGCAGAGAACTCTTTAATGAAAGAATAAGTTGATCATTGTGGCAATCTTTATTGTCTTATTTTTGGAAATTACTGGCCCAGCCACAGTTGTGTGTACTGCTAAGATGCTTTGTTTCACAGGCTAGAGTGACATGAGATTGTTTAAATTCAAGATCTGTATTAGTTTGCTATTGTCTTGTTTACAGAAATAGCTGAGACTGGATAATTTATAAACAGTAGAGGTTTATTTGGCTTATGATTCTGGAGGTTGGAAAGTCCAAAAGCATATGGTTGGTCTCTGGTACTACATCACAACATGGTTGACAGAAGCAGATAGGATGTGCATGTGTGCAAAGAGAAAGACATGAGAGTATCCATCTTTCTTTCATAAAAATCCCCCTCACAGAAATTATTCTTTCTCATGAGAATTATAACTCACTCTGTCTTGCAAGACAGCATTAATCCATTCATGAGGGTGATGCTTCCATGATCTAAACACTGCACACTAGGGCTTACCTCTTAAAGGATTCATCAACTTCAGTGCCATTAGATTGGATACCAAATTCCAAAACATGAACCCATGGGGAACAAACAGTTATCTAAACCATAGCAAGGTCCATCCTGAAGGCTGAGCATTGTGGCATGCACTTGTATTTCCAGAGACCTCGGAGGCTATGGCAGGAGAACCACAAGCTCAAGGCTGGCCTGGTCAACATGCAAGATAATGTCTAAAAGAACTGAACATAGTGGCACACACCTGTGGTTCAAACTATTGGGAAGCTGAGGCATAAATATTGCAATATGAAGATACTTTGTCTTAAAGAAAGAAAAAAGAAAGGAAAAGAAGGAGAGACAGAGAGAAGAGACAGGAGAGAGGGAAGGGCAAAGGAGAAAGGAAGAAAGAAAAAAAAAAAAGAGAGAAAGAAATTACCAGAGCCACCTTGATCTTCAGCCACCAGCTCCCTGATCAGTGAGCAGCCATCAACATGGAAAGACACTATATCAGCAAAAAGATCACAACTTGTTGAAGGCGCAGATGATTATTTGCACTTTCAGTAATAAACTATTCTTAAATTAAGAGATACACATTGTTTTAGACATAGTATTAGTGCAGATTTAATAGCCTAAAGTGTAGTATAAAATAAGTTTCATATGCATCAGAAAACCAAAAATCTATGTGACTTGCTTTATTGTGGTATTCTCTTTATTGCATTGGTCTGAAACCAAATGCACAATACTTTCAAGGTATGCTTGTATTATGACATCAAAAATTTAATACATGGGGAGAGTGGCATAAAAGTGTAGAGTGCTTTCATGTAATCAAAGATGAGTTGTTGTCATCTTAAAATAGTCTGTTATAACTGTACAATATTTTATGTATACTACATGGTAATCACAAAACAAAACCCTGCAGTAGATACACAAAAGATAAAAAGTAAGGAATCAAGTCATACCACCAGAGAAAATCATCTAATCATGCAGGAAGATATGAAGAGAAGATATAGGAACAAGAGATCTTTAAAACAACCAGAAAACAACAAAAATTGCAGCATTAAGTCCTTATCTATCAACAATTACTTTGAATGTTAATGAATTAAATTTTCCAGTCAAAAGACAGAGTGGGAAGATGGATAATAAAACAAGACCTGGTCAAGACTGGGCATAGTAGGTAGCAAATTGAATTGTAGTGCTGAAAGCCACATGGCCAACTACAGGTCCAGATCCCTGGGTCAGCCTGAAAACTCACAGGTGCATATACACATGCCAATATCCAGGTGAGCAGGAGGATCAGGGAGACGGGATCATTGTGTGACAAGACTCTGTCGAAGATGCTTCTCTCCTCTCTCTTGCTCACTCACCTTCTCTTTCTTGTGTGTATGTATGCATTGATTATTATTAAAGAAATAAACACAATTTTTAAAAAATCACAACTATATGCTGGCCACAAGACTCACTTCACCACTAAGAGAACATATAGAGTGAAAGAGAAGGGATAGAAAAAGAAATTCCATGCAAATGGAAACCAAAAGAGAGTAGGGCTAACAGATAAATAAACTTTAAGACAAAAGTTGTAAAATGATATGAAAAGGTCATTATATAATGATAAACTAATAAATTCATCAGAAAGACATAACAATTACAAAATAGGGGGGCCAGCAGTTAGTGTAATGGCTATGTCGTTGAACTCCCATGTAGCTGACCGCGGTTTGAGTCCCGGACCCAGTGGTTAAACTCATGCTGGGCGCGTGTGCATGTGTGCCCAAGATCCTGAGAGGAGAATGGAGGAGAAGGGATTGTGGCATGGCCATCTGCACTGAGGGGTGATTTCTTGCTTTCTATTTCTCTGTCTCTCTCCATCTTTCTAGGGAGTGCACACACCCTGTAGCTAAAACCTCAAAAAAAAAAAAAGAATTAAAAAAATATATATATAACTTGGCAATCGTGAAAAGTGCCACAATAAACATCGATGTGCAAGCACTTTTCCGATAAAGTATTCTGTCCTTTGGGTAGATACCAAGTAGTGGGATTGCTGGATCATATGGTAGTTCTATTTTTAGATTTTTGAGGAATCTCCAAATTGTTCTCCACAGTGGCTGGACCAATTTACATTCCCACCAGCAATGTAAGAGAGTTCCCTTTTCACCACACCCTCGCCAGCACTTATCATTTTTTGTTTTTTTAATCTTAGATATTCTGACTGGGGTTAGGTGATATCTCATTGTTGTTTTGATCTGCATTTCTCTTACAATGAGGGATGTTGAGCATTTTTTCATATGCCTTTTAGCTATTCATATGTCATCTTTAGAGAGTGTTTTTTTCAACTCATTCTCCCATCTTTTAATAGGATTGACTGTCTTTTTCTGGAACAGCTGCTTGAGTTCCTTGTGAATTTTGGTGATCAGTCCCTTATCTGACACATAGTTTACAAAAATATTTCCCATTCTGAGGACTGTCTATTCACACTAAGCATTGTTTCTTTTGCCATGCAGAAACTTCTTAGTCTGATGTAATCCCACTTGTCTATTTTGGGGATTATCGACTGTGCGTTGGGAGTCTTATTTAAGAAGTCAGATGCCCACGAACTGATGAAAGGTTAGAAAAACTGTGGCACATATATTCAATGGAATACTATTCATCCATAAAAACAACAAAACTCTGGCTTTTTACAGGAAGTGGATGAATATGGAAGACTTACTGCTGAGTGAAGCAAGCCATGCTATGAAGGAGAGGCATTGTATGTCCCCACTTAATATATACCGAGTGTCTGCACTCTATGACTGAAACTAATTGTCTAAAGGATATAGAAATGCAGTATATAGATGTAAATACCAGATATAGTGTGTGTGAAAGAGGAGGGTCTGAGGAAGGACATTTGGGGGAGGGACAGGGAGGAAAACCATTAATGGCACAGAGAGGTGTGGTATTATCTGTTGAAGATGTTTCATGGTTTTATCGACGGTGCTGGGGAGAGGTGTTCACCTGCTGAAATATCCATTCAAAAAAAAATATATATATATATGCACCCAATATTGAAGCACCTAAATAAAGCAGTTTTAATTTTTTTTTAATTTTATGTATTTAATCACTGTGTATCATTACAGCATACCAAATGAATTTTTCTATCATGAATACACTGCATATTGGTCCAGTCAAAGAGAAAGACTGGAGTGCAATAATAGTAGGTTTGAATTTCCACTTCCCTAATGATTAATGATGTTAATTTTTTTTAATGTATCTGCTGGCATTCAAATAACTTCTTTTGAGACTTGTCTACATAGGTCATTTGTCCATTTTTTAGATAAGACTATTTGTTTTCTTGTTTTTGAGTTCCTTATACATTTTGGGTATTAGTCCCTTACTAGGCATATGATTTTCAAATGTTTTCTCTCAGTCTGTAGGTTATCTCTTCACTCTGTCAATTGCTTATATTTGCTATGTGAAAGTTTTTAATTTTCTATTGTTACCTATACCTTTTGGGTTATAACTAAGAAGTCATTGCCCAGACCAATGTCATAGAATTTTTCCCTATGTTTTATTCTAGTTGTTTTATAGTTTACAGAGTCAGGTCTTATGTTTAAGTATTTAATGAGTTTTGAGTTGATTATTCTGTATGGAGTTAGATAGAGGTCCAATATTATTCTTCATCATATGGATATTCACTTTTCACATCATTTATTTAAGAGACTATCATTTCCTGGGACCAGCAGTTAGCGTAATGGCTATGTCGCTGGACTCCCATGTAGTCGCCCACGGTTCGAGTCCCGGACCCGGTGGCTTAAACTCACGCCGGTCGCATGTGCATGCGTGCACAAGGTCCCAAGAGGAGAATGGAGGAGAAGAAATTGCCGCGTGGCCATCCCCCCTGGGGGGTGATTTCTCGCTTTCTGTCTCTATGTCTCTCTCTGTCTTTCCGACAAGCGCACACACCCTATAGCAAAAACCTCTCCAAAAAAAAAAAAGAAAAGAAAAAGAGAGAGAGAGAGAGACTATCATTTCCCCATTGTGCATTCTTGTTGCCTTTGTCAAAATCTAAACATAAATGTGTGAATTTATGTTGGGGCTATATATCTTATTCCACTGGTCTATGTCTCTATTTTGATGCCAGTACTATTGGGTCATTGGAAAGGTTATGATACATTTTTGCACAGAAGAACATAGAAAAATAAATCATGAATTTTCTGATAACCCAATATGTTGTTTTGATTATTATAGAACTGTAAAATAATTTGAAATTCCAGTTTTGTTCATTTTGCTCAGGATTGCTTTGGCTACTAATGTTTTTGTAGTTCTCATGAATATTAGAATTGTGTTCTTAATTTTTCTGAAGAATGACATTAGAATTTTGAATGGAATTGCACTAAATCTTTAAAACACATCAGATGGACACTTTAACAATATGTGTTTTTCCAGTCTATGAACACTAGATGCCTTCCCATTTTATTTGTGTTGCTTTCAATTTATTTCATCAATTTTTTTTTTTTTTTTAGTTTTCAATATACAGATCTTTCTTGTCCTTGGATCAGTTTATTCTTAAGTATTTAACTTTTTTTTGAGAGAGAGAGAGAGAGAATTTTGGTATAGGGCATGGGCACTCACTGGAGAGACAGAGAGAGAGAAAGTAAAAAATTATTCCCCAGGAAGAATGGCCACACCACAATCCCTAAAAAAATTATAGGAAGAATGGCCACACCACAATCCCTAGTCCTCCATTCTCCTCTCAGGATTTTGAGCACACACACACACATATGTGCTTGGCATGAGTTTTAAGTCTCTGGGTCCTGTTGGTCATGTGGGAATTCAGCAACACAACCATTTTGCCATCTGCTGATCCCAGTACTTTACTATTTTTGATGTTATTGTAAATATGACTTTTTAAATTTCTTTTTGCATACTTTGTTAGTGTATAGAAATGTTATTTACATTTGTATGTTGATTTTGTATCCTGCAACTTAACTGAATTTGTTAATCAGTTATAACAGTTGATGGTGGAGTCTACAGAGTTTTCTACATACAAAATCATGCTATGTGCAACCAGGGATAATTTTACTTCTTTTCCTATTTGGATGTCTTTTATTTCTTTATCTTGCCTAATTGCTCTGATTAGTACTTCTAGTGTTAAGTTGATTAGAAATGGCAATAGTGGGCATCCTTGTCTTATTTCTGATATTAAAGTTTTCAACTTTTCTTTGTGAATATATTAGTTATGAGTCTGTCATATATGACCTTTATTGTGTTGAGTTATATTCCTACTATACTTAATTTTTTGAGAGCTTTTAATCATAAAAAAGATATTGAATTTCATTGAATGTCTTTTCTGCATCTATTGAGATCATTGATGATTATTGTCTTCTGTTAATGTGGTGTAGTGCATATATTGATTTGCATATGTCAAGCCATCCTTGTATAATAGAAATCAATCCTTCTTGGTCATGGCAAATGATCCTTTTAATGTACTGTTGAATTTGGCTTGCTGTTCTTTTGTTGAATATTTGTGAGTCTATCTTTTTCAGAGATATTAGACTATAATTTTCTTTCTTTTAGTGTCTTTTTCTTACTTTACTATGAGAAAAATACTGACCTTGTAAAATGAGTTTGGACCTGTTCTTCAATTTTTTTGAAGAGTTTGACAAGGAAAATGCAGTGTGTATAGAAGAAATTAATGGGAATGGGAGGCCCCCATAAATGGATTCAGATTCAGTCAGTGTAAGGTAACATAAGACCTGGCTTAAGCTAGCCTTAAATTAGTTTGATGTCTCCCTGTGTCTACCCTGTATTATTTTAATTTGCTTCCCCTTCTCCCCCAGTGTTTTGTTTAGTATCTTGTATATAGTAGATGTCTACTGAATGACTTTATAGTTGAACTGGTTGAAATACGAAGTGTAAAGTTTGGAACTCTGGTCAGTTAGTTCCATATCGTCTCTCCCTGTTCTTTCCAGATTCATCGTCCTCAAAATTGTCCTGTGCAGAACATCAGAAATGAACACTCACTTTGAAAAATTATAGAGACCAAATGGTAGCACAATGGTAAAATGCAATGCTCTGTGAAGCTTACTCTCATGGGAAGCTGAGTTCAGGGTTGATGTCCAGAGACCTCCCTGAATGCACCAGACACATGTGTGCCTGTGATCCAGGGCTAGCTGAGGGCAGGGGTGGATTGTGACATGAAGACCCTATTTGGAGTTTCTGTCTCTCAGTTTCTTTCTCTCCAACTCATGGAAGATATAAATAAATAAATAAACTTAAAAATTTAAAGTACTTTTTAAGTGACAGTTTATTTCATAACAGTTTTCTGTGCTTTCAAAATCAGATAACCCATGTAAAGTTCGTTGTAGAGTGTCTAGGACTTGTCAAGTACTTGTTAAAATGGCAACTATTACCATTAAACTCTAGTCTCACTGTGAGCTCTCCTTCAAATTCCCCCTGCCTAATTCTGGTGTTTCAAATGCTATGATTACTATTGCTTTGCTTTATCATCACTAAATTCATTCATTGGCATTTTACATTTACCAGACACCATGCTAGGCACTCTAATACACATTACTTCATCACTCCTCACAAAAAAAAAGTTTTTGCCTATCTGTTTTACAAGTCAGTGAACCAGGACCCGAAAGTTAAATATCTTGCCCAAGGCCACACAGCTTTAAATGGTGGAGCAGGATTTTAAGCCAAATTCTTTCCAGCTATAAAGCTCTATAGCACTGATGATTGACTTTCTTTTCTTTAAAAAGAAGGCACTACCATTATTAATTCATTGCATAATTGGACTTTAGAGACTTAATATTGGAAGACATTTAGTCCATGGTATCTGAGCCACCTGGCATCTGTTTGCAGGAAGCAGATTGTATGTAACACTTTCCAAGTCCATGTTAAGTGACATCACTTCCATAGCTGGAAATCGACATAGTAGGTGGGAGTGTTTGCAGCACGGAAATTATCAAATACACAAGCACTGCAAATCAAGCCTTCTTAGTTCTTTTGTCTTTTTCTCTTTCCAGAAAGCCACTAGATCTACTAGTATAGGCTACTTGTTTTGGTTATGAGAAAACTGTAGGTAAGAGGAGGCTAATGGTTAATTCAAATAACAGCAAGTTTGTGGCAGAGATAGAAACATAACCCAGGTTTTCTGAGCCCCAATATAAAGTCAAACTTGTTTTTTTAAACTATTTTTTATAGAATTTTTTTTATCTAACTTTATCTATTTATTTATTTTAGTTTGACCAGAGAGGGACAGAGAGAGAGAGAGAAAGAGAGAGAGAGAGAGAGAGAGAGAGAGAGAGAGAGAGAGAGAGAGAAAGCAAGCCTCCGGGTCCAAGACTCAAACTGCAGTCAGCCATGTGGGAATCCAGCGCCTTTACCCACCAGGCCACCTGCCAGCCCTCAAAGCTGTTTTTATTTACTCCCTTGTTTGGATAGAAATAAGGAAGAGATAGGTCATGAAGTGTGTGGTAACACAGAACATCATAGACTCTGCATTTAAAGGAAAGTTGAACCTTACCTACTGAAGTAATTCCCAATAGTAGTAGCAGATAAGAATTACTTGGGGTAATTGTTAAAATTAAAATTATTCCTGTACTATGTGCTGAGAACTTCCAGAAGAATCCGTATGCTTAAAGCAAATCTCTGGATATTGTGCTGCAGACAGCCATTTGGAAATCACTTTATGTAGAGCAATCCTATACATGTGAAATCTCTCTACGTAATTTGTGCCTTTATCCTATATGTATTTAAGTGTAACTTCTAAGCTTTAACTAGTTCATTCCCTTAAGTCATTGGCATAAGTTTTGCACATTATGATACAAAACAAGTTTCCAGAAACAACTAATGACTTGCGCTTATAAAAAGCAAACAAATAAACAAACAAAAAAAAAACTTAAATTGGTGTAATAAGAGAACTTTTGTTCTTGGGGACTTTATAGTCACTGTCTTCTTTGAGATGTGGAAAGGATATCAGAAAAGGCTTATGTGTGTATTTTCGTGTTTGCAAAATGGAAGAGAGGGTGGTCTCAAGAATGACCTCATTTCAGGGCCCTGTGAGGAGCTTGGAGTACTCAGGGGATGCCCTGCTTTGGCACTTAGTGCAAAGGCATGGAACGTCCCACTGAAAGAAGCCAGTCGTGATCACTGGCAGGGAGAGCAATAAAAACAGAGACTTTGTTCTCAAAAGCTTGCTGAAAGCATAACATTGGGCTATTGAGACAGCTCAGTCTCTCACACACACTCCCACTTGGCTTTGCCAAGGTGCAGGATGGCCCTGCTCAGCCTAGCACACAGAGAATTGCTCCCTCTGAAAAGAACTGAGTAGCTCTCAGACAGCAATAAAGTTCTTGAAAGAATGTGTCAAAGAAAAGTTTTCAGTGTTTAATTTGTTTACAACTTAAGTTCAGGTTTATCAGCAAAAATGACTTGGAGGGATTCCAGAGTTAGATGTTTTTTGTTTTGCTCTTTCAAAATCATGCAAAGCTCAAAGGAGAGCAGCAGCTGCAAAAATGTGGTTTTCTTTGAAATTCTTGACCGTTTAAAAATTATTTCAGTAGAAGATGCCACATTTATAAACTTGTGATCTCTAGCCATGAAAGAAGTTCTCCCAAAATACTCCTGATGGTCAGGAGAGCTATGTACCTCACTGTTACGGCAAAGTGAGAATTCAACTCGGGGATCTCTAGTTGTCTCTACAGTCTAATGAATACATAAGCAAATGGATGGTCTAATGGATGAATGAAAATTAGTCATTTATCTCATGTTAGTACCTGAAAAACAAGCAAAAGGAAACACACCCAAAAATCTTCACATGGAGAAGAAAACAGTGGCTCATTAATTCATTCATCAAAGTTACCCAATACTTACTGTGAGCCAAACTTTGTGATGACTGCTGGGTATATGTTTCAGTAGTTCTCAAATGTGAGAATGCTTTAGTTATTTGGAGGGCTCATTAAAATAGATCGTTGCCCCCACCCCAGAGTCTCTTATTTATTAGGTCTGGAGTGAAGTCCAAGAACATGGATTTATAACAAATGTCCAAGAGATGTTGACAGTAGGGTCATTGGACTTAAGAATCACTGACTGTTTGTACAAGAAACAAACAAATAATGATTTTAATACACAGTGATAAGTGATAAGGACAATAAAGGATGCTGCAAAAGCATAGAGATAGGGCCCTTCACTCAGCTTGGAGATGAGGGGACCAGGAAAGTGGTCAAGAAAGGCTTTCTGGGCCACAAGGGGACATAGTGGTTAAGGTGGCTGGATCCAACATGGCTGACAACTCTGTTTTAGTCCTAGACCAGGTGGCTTTGAAAACATACTAGGTATGTGTGTGTGCCCAAAATCCTGAAAGGAGAAATGGAAGAGAAGAGATTCTGGTGTGGCCATCCTCCCTGGAGGCAGTGGGAGAGGTGCTTTCTTACTTTCTCTTTCTCTCTCTCTGGTGACATGGGTCCAATAGCAAATTTAAAAAAATATATAAAATAAAAAAGGCATTTCAGAATAGTGACACTTGAACTGAGTCTCGGAGGCCAAATGGGCTTCTCTGTCAGGTGAAGAAGTATTGGAAAGGTATTCTGAACGGAAGAAATAGCATATAGGAAGACAGAGAGATGGGAAACAGAATGGTGATTTTGGGGAACTGTAAGCAATCTGTGGCAGTAAATATAACAAGTATCCACCTACAACATCAGGCACAAGCTTGCCATGGAAGAGACATTCAATAAATGTGCAAATAAATTAACCTATGCAGCACTATGCTAGGTACCATGAGAACTACAGAAGGGTAACATGCGGTTCAAGACGTAGCCCTCAAAGAGCTATCAAAATTGTTTGGGAGAAGAAGACACCACTCTGAGCAAATAAAGCAGCAATTCACCCGAGACCACAGGTGAATGAATGACTGTAACCTGAGAAGCAGTCTGGATCACTAATTTCTTCTCTCTTCCAGAAACGACACACAACCTAAGGCCCTCCGTATCAGGGTCTGCGGTAAGTGATTTTGTCCCCAAGTCATGCCAGATTTGTCTGGATATGTGTCTGAAACAAGCAGGTCAATAAGAGTAGATAATCCCCTAGAATTATCATGAATGAAATTAAGGAGAGATCCTAAATCCTCCTCTGGTACAAAGCCTGTGAGATATGCAATGCAGAAAGTATTCTTGGCGACCATGTTTCCCAGAAGAAGGTAACAGAAAGAAAGTGCTGCACCAAGGGAAACAAAGGTGAGAAATACAGAGCACTGACAGCATTTTGAGTCTCTGAGTTCAAATATCCCTAAGGTCCAGCTGTCCTTGATTTTCCCACCTTTTCGTGGTCCATTAAATTCCTCAATAGCCTTCCAGTAAATTTCCCTTTTTGCCTCAGCCAGATCAAGTTGAATTTCTGTCACTTGCAATCAGATCAATGGTGACTGCTACGGTCAGCAATCATTCAGGATCCCATGCATGAAATTGACAGTGAACAGGCCTACAATAGAGGAGCTGAACCTGTAGGAATCATTGTGTGTGGGACTCAGGTCTGAATCTATGTACCTGGACAGGAGTTGGTCAAAGAGAAGCCTATGAAATGGAGAAAATAGCATAGGAGAAACTGGTATGAAAAATAAACATGATTGCAACTGCTGGGGAAGAAGTCTGCCTGGCTAGACAGAGGCCTCCTTCTGGGTCAAGTATGGTAAAAAAATCCAATATAGAGCACTCACATGCTAGACTCTAGAAGTCTGGAATTTCACCTGGAAGTCCCCTGGGACCAGTGCACAAACAATAGGAAAGAAGTTTTTTAAGAGCATGAGTCTTGTGATAGAGTTTCTCTTCTTTATCTGGTGACAGTTTTTATCTTTTTCCTTCTTTTTCTTTTTCTTCTCTCTCTTTGTTTCTGAGAACTGGTTTTCTTGTGGGGGGGAGGATGCTCATCTCCACTTGCACAGAGGACACAGCAGAGCCAGATCAGAGGATCACTGGGGTCAGGGGATGAGCAACAGGGCGCACTTTGAAAATTAGTTTTTCTGACCCAGTGGTGTGGAGCATGGTCACACAGGGTACAGAGGCTGTTGAGTACTGTAGAGGGTTGAGCACTTGCCTGGAAGTCAGAAGGTCTGCCCTTCAACTAGTCATTTACCTCACTGAACCCCACCCACTTTCTTCATGTCTAAAATAGGGTTGAGAATCCACACTCTGCTTTCCTCACAGGGTGGTTCTGTAGAGAATTAGCATCTGAAGTATGAAAGGGCTTTCTGCACTGCACAGGATCGTGATGATTGCTGCATGATTTAACCCTTTGTTCCAGACAGTCTGTGCCAGGGCCTTCCTGAGTCATCATTAGCAGTGCACCTGCTTTGGTTGTGAACACTATTTCCCATACAGTCATCTCACTTGAAAGAGACCGCTTTCCCCCACCTATTCTGGGCAGGCCCATCTTTTGTAAGACTCTTCTTTTTTTCTCTTCTTTTATTTTCAGATCAGACAAGCTACAATTAAAAATTACTTTAAAGGCATTTGAAATTCACTGGGAATGTGTGCACATGCGCTGGTCCGTGGATATCATGTTTGCTTATCAGGTTGTCTCTTCGTTATTAATGCTGTCCCAGGATCCTTTTCTTTAAGCATCTCCTCTTTTATGGAAGGGAGCCCTGACAATATGCTCCCAGGAACTATTTGTCTTTTCTTTCTCACGTACCACATTTAGCCTTTGCTCATGTTTCAGTCAGGAGAGTGCACTGACTGCAAATCCGCCGGGTCCAGGCCTATGTTCAGAGCAGGGCACCTGTCTGGCACTGCCAGCTCTGCCCTGATTTATTCAGAGATGGAGCTGAATCCCCTGAACATCTTCAGTCTCAGGAAGTCCCTGTTGATGCTGTGACCTATATATCTGCCTTCAGGGAAGCATCTGAAAGACTCATCCAAATTAGGGTCTTCTTTGCATGGATGAAGCAAGAGCCAGGCTGAAGGTACAGGATGGCTACAGTGTCTCTGACTATAACAGAGTGCACAAACTCTGCCGCTGCCACACTACTTCCTGCACTCTTCTCTACACTGTGTCATTGGCAAGGTTTCCGACTTCCTTGTCTTTTTAAAGCTTTGCAGCATGCAATACAAGACAGATTTCAATTGCAAAGTAAAAAGGCACTCTGTCACTTTTATCTTCAGTGATTCAAGTCAACACATGTCCAGAAACTTTTCTGTTATTTGGCCTGCATTTTAATAGGATGATTCCGAAAAGTGCCCATTTTCCTAATTATTTCAGAATTATGTGGACAGTAATTACCATCTTCCATTAGCGGCACTAGTGGTGGTTAGGACACATTTCGAATGCATCCAGCAAGTGCTTTACACTAATATGTCTGCTTCATTAACTTCAATCAAAAGACAGCAGTGGCTCCTCATAGCAATAAGATTGCTTTGATACAGTCTCATCAAATATTGATCTGAATAGTCTGTAGGAGTCCTTAGTCGGGCTGTGTGAAATTTATTTACTGAATACATTATTTCTATCATCAAACTGCCAGTTGCTATCCCAGAAAATCTATTTTTTTATGTTAAAACTTTATTAACATTTAGGGAATCACTAAATTTGTTGGCCTTGAATACATGTAAAAATGTTTTCAGTGCGAAATCTCTAACAGAAAAGGAGAGGATCCAAAATTGTGTTACGTGATAGAATTTTTTTCCAGCTGGTATGAAAAAAAATTTTTTTTCAGGGAATCAAATATATATAATAGCGAGTGTTAGTAGAGCATCCCCTTCCCCCAAGCATGTTTACCCAAATGTGACTTGAATGGCTGGAAATTACACAGATATTTTGTTGCAATTAAGTCCATTATTAATTTTTGAAAACTCGTTAATAGAGACACAGACTTTTGGTATTTAAAATTTCATGGACTCAGGAAAGAGGCTATTTCTTTTTTAAATGTATGCGTCATGGAGCTGAGTTCCCTATTTCACATGGACTCTTCAGTTGCAGCTGAGGCCTGTGAGGGTGGTGAAGGAGTGAACAGAATACAGAGCAGGAAAAAGAGCCCGGTTGAAGAGTTCTGAAGGAGGAGATAGGCAAGGTTAGTAAATAGGTCTGACAGTCCCTTAGAACCAACAAGAGACAAAGCACTGGCCAGGAAATGGGAATTAGAAGGCCATTTAGCAATCCAAAATGGCCACCTTATCAGCAACTGAAAGCAGGCAGGGAAAAAATCCTGAAGATGCTTTCCACCTGATTTCACCAGAAATTTAAAAGTGAGGTCACAAGAGAGTACAAAAGAAGGCTGTCTCTGAGAGGAAAAAAGGCAAGTGAGACAAGTCATTTTCACAGGAATGAGGCATAAAATCTCCATTAAATACTGTATAGTGACTGAATGGAGAGTCAATCGACTCTACGTCATTTGACATATTCCAGTCAAAACCTTGAGATTGCCTAAAATTCTTCAACAAATATTTGCTGGTCATCTACTGTGTGCTAAGCTTTTTTTAAAGATGGTGATGAGCAGAACAGGATTTCAATATTGCACCTATTTTCCCTGGGTAATTGGTATGTTCTGCCAGTTGTCTATGAGAGTCACACCAAAAAGTCTACACCACTTCCTTCTCATCTCCGTATCCAGTGCCTAGATGGTTCCTCCTCCCCACAGATTCCAGGCTGTAATATGTATGGACACAGCCTGCAACTGTGGCAGTTGCCCCTTGAACAGAATGAAGAAGCTAAGTGCACACAGGACCATAGACTGTTACCAGATTCCATGTCTAAGACTGACCAGGTTCCGCATGCAACTTTTTCCAAAACCACTTCGGAGGACAGTCCTGTGGGAGTATTCCCAACCACACATACATAGATGGAGCCTGCCTTGGGAAGCCTGCCTTCTCTACATTCAAAGGACATGAACAGGACCATACACATTTATGCTTTACTCATGTGTAAAGAGCTTTACACACAACAGCCTGTTTGTATGTGCTACATACCAGTTGTCCAGGCTCAGAGATGCAATTACCATGTTTTAGACATGGAAACACCAGTTCCAAATATTGAGTGACTTTCCCAAGGTCACACAGCTGTGATTTGTCAAAATCAAAAACTCAAATGCTAATATCTTAATTCAAAACTAGTCATGCTTTCTTTAATTTTTATTGTCATAGGGGATGTTAACTCATAAGAGAGGGACAGAGAAAGAGAGAGACAGAGAGTAGAGGGATAAAGCACTCTTCAACAGCACATGTTCATGCTGAAATCCCCTCTCCTCCATTTTTCTATCCTATTAGGATTTTCCACATGCATGTACATGTGCCTGGTATGTTTTTCAAGTCATTGGGGTCAGAATTTAACTCATACAATTGCCCATGTGGGATCCAGCTCCCTTAACGACCAGGCTATAGGGTTGGCCCTATCTTTTTTCAATTATCCTGTTTGTGCCATCTATGCAAAATATCCATGTTTTATAATTCAAATGTGTATTATATAAATATATATACACGTATATGCACATACTATTAAATGCTCACCTATTTCTATATGTCAACATGCCTAATATGTCTATGCAGCTATTTACTAATTCATAGTGATTATTATTGTTTACTGAATGGTTACTCTGTGTCAAGTACTATTTAAAATATTTTAGGATTTTATCTTATTTAAACCTCAAAAAATCTGAGATATGTACCCTTATGAATGAGGAAACTTAAGCACAAAAGGCTAAATAATTGGTTCAAAGTCACATAATGGACGTGAAAGTCCACATTCTTTCTATTAGTTAATACTGCCACGTTTCTCTTTCACACAAGGGTACACACTCTCTTTCTCTTTCTTCTCTCCCTCTCTCTGTTTCTCTCTGTTTTGCCTTCCACATATGGGAATGTCTCTCATTACCACATAGACTGTGTGCTATACAACTCTATGATCATATAAAATAGTCAAAAGGATATGTTGCCCAATATACTGGACAGGCAAACATAGGACAAACAAGGGTAAAGTAGGGGAAGAGTATAGGGAAGGAAATTTGAGGGAAAAATAGAGGCAAGACATGCATGGGACACAGAAATGGTTTATTACCTGTTGATGATAACACGTGTAGTATTCTCAACTAGACTGGTCTGAGGTGTATTTCATGTTGAGTAAATTCTCTTTGCAAGTCAAATAATGTATAGGATCAAGTGCATAAAAAAAAAAAATACAGAACCAGCAGGTGGCATGATGGTTAAGGGTGCTGGAATCCCACATGGCCGACCTCAGTTCAGGTCCCGGACCTGGCAGCTTGCTTTCTTACTTTCTCTCTCTCTCTCTCTCTATCTCTTGCTCACTCTGTCCCTCTCTGGTCAAATTGAAATAAACAAATAAATAAATAAATGGGTAAATAAAAGTAAATAAAATAATTCTAAAAAATAATAATACAAATCATAATAACAAAATTAAAATTAAAAAATGAGTGGCCTCTCTGGCCATTTTACTTATTAAAGTGAAGTCATTCCTCCTTGTTTACACTTGGTAGTTCTGAAAAAGGTCTTGTTAATGAAAGAAATTTGGAAAGAAAACTTTAAGAAAGCAGACATTTTGCCAGCCTGATAAAAGGTAGTTTGTTTCAGAGCCAAAGAGAACAATGTATTCAAAGGTGGTGAGACAAGCTAAGACTGACAATGGGAGCTATATATTTGGCTAGAGGAGATTTAAAAAAATAAAAAGGAAATGACTACAATAAAAGAATACTAGTAATTTAGTATACAATTGTGCTGTATGTTGTAGAAAATGAAATGGGAAACATTGCTTGTCACCTTGCTGTTACTTTGCAATTATACCCAGACTCTCCTGAAGGTTTATAATTATAAATCCAAAGGATCATTATACTGCATTAGGGTGGGTAATTACTGACCTGATTTGGATCAAGGTGAATTCAGGTTCTTTTCATCAAAGTGTAATTATTCTTTATTCAAGTCTTTTTTTTTTTTTAGCACTAGATTTCCTTTAATAGAAGGTGAAATAATGCATTCTTTCTAAAATAATACATATATTTATTGAGTACCACAGAACCTTAATTGTAAACTGAATTTTTTCTTTCCTGAGGTCACTGGAGGATTGCACGCCATAATTGAACAATGCCTTAATGAATGTAATTTGGTGGCTCCACTTGTTAATGTGACTAGTTCCTACTGTTTATTTCATTTCAAAATTGGACGTGATCAGATATGGAAACATAATTACACTGTGTAGAAATAAGCCCCAAGATTTCTAGACCTGACAGAAGAAAGCTTGTGGGCATGTAATTAAGAGAGAGGGGGAAAGTTGACCTACTTTTTCTGAGTTTCAGAGATCAACCTGTGTATCTGACTGTGGATCAATTCATCTCCTTGTCTATTCTTCTCCTAATAATCCTGACCTCATTTCCTATTGTTTGCACTAATGAATTAATTTGTAGTCTAATTCTGTTGATTTAAAAATCCAAATAAATGAGAGATTTGGTAGCGTCAATTAAGCAATCTGTGGAATTCTTATCACAAAGATCGCTTTGTTAGCCTGGTTTTGCATTCAGTACGTGAAATTAATTTGGGGGCAGGGGTAATGGGAGGGAACAGTGCCAGATATAAGGTCATTGCAAGAGATGATTTAACTTGAAAACTGTTAAATGCAACACATGATAGCTGGAAGTCTTCTTTATTTTAAACACCAATCAATATTGAAATCAATCATCTTGGAACAGTCAAAATGCTTGATGACTTTCCTGTTCATAAAGAGTAAAGATGAGATTCCTTATCCCTGCATTCAAGGCTCCAGTTTAACTTCTAGGAAAGGAGCAATTTAGTGGAAATAATTTGTCTGTGAAGCTTATGGCGCTTCCAAATGGAGATGTCCAATAAACTGTTATGGGTGTGAGGTCCCAGAGAGATCTCTGACCTAGAGGTCTATCTGGGAGCCATTAGCATGAAAAACAGAATTGCCTAATAGGATTATCTGTATTAATAACAATTCTGTATTTATACTGTCAAATGTGGTGCTATCTGCCACATGTGACTATTGAACACTTAAATGTGGCTAACGTGCGTGAAGAATTTTTTTTAATTTATTTTATCTTAACTTAAATTTAAATAGCCACACATTGATGGTAACTACCATAGTGTATGGGGCAAATACAGAGGAAAATAGAAGACCGAATGGTGAAAGATGAGACTGCTTAGAGGCTCTGTGTAGAGAAGGGAGGTAAGCCTAAAACAGAACTGAAATGAGCAGTGCAGAGATGGGTAGATAAACTGTAATGCACAAAATAATCTGATTAGGAAGAGTCAAAGAGCTAAGGTGGGACCCCAGCAAGTCAATAGACAATGGAAGATATAGCTCCAAAACGAGCAATTGGACAGTGTCAACTGCTGCTGAGAGTCCAGTGAGAATGAAGGTTTTTAAGGGACCATGATTTATTCTTGCAATAGTTGCAAAATAGGTTCTAAAAGTACCTGGAAGCATGTCAGTCTCAAAGGACAAAAAGTGCTTTGAAAATTACTGTTTTTAAAAGATGTCTAAGATTTTTACCTCTGAAAATAAAAATTCTTTTCTATGTGATTTAGTCTGCATATGGTACATTCTCAAACAGGTGTTTGAAAACAAGCAACTTAATTCAGTCAATGCTCTCCTTGGTAACAGGATGCTAATGAGTAGTTTTCAAAGTAACCACTTGTTTGACTAAATTTAACCATTTCAGGTCTTTTCAAAGCAATTTATGTGCTGTGTGGAACTAGCTATAAACTTGTCTTGAGGATGGATGTGGAAACTGCATTCAGCAAAAAGCCCAGAGTAATAACACGGATATTTTCTTAACCATCTATTGAAGTCACCAAGGACCAGCCTGTGCATCTCTGAAAGGAAGGCCCTTTAAGATCAATGCCCATGTCTTTCAAGCAACGCCGGAACCTCTTCAATTTGTCCATCTGCCATTTCTTTCTTGACTAGTTTGAACTCTTTACAATTTGACGTAAAACCCCCACGGTTCAGTAACTTTTAAAGAGCAATATTTCTTCCCCACCACATTTTGTGACAACTCACACAATGAAGCCACACAACTGAAATATCTTGTCTTGAGCTAGAGAGCTTTCAGTTGAGTAGAAAATAAGCCATATAGAACTCTCCTCAAAAGCATTCACATTAGCTCATTGTGCAACAGTCATTCAGGGGAAAATACAAATGCAGACATTTTAATTCACTATCCAATCACTCCTAAGCAATATGTCCAGAGAGCTCTGTTTAGTAAGCATAGCTTAAAGATCTGTTTTCTTATTTCCCAAGTGTATGGAGCCCAATAGATTCTTCCTGCCACTCATGGTCTTCTCCGGTGATTTACTCCAACTTCTGTCTGACCCTGACTAATTCAATCTACTTTCTTACAAACACCAGCTGCACAAAAGCACTGAGGTTTGACAATTTGGAGCTCCTCTTTTTGTAGAAATATTACCATGCCCTCTGCAGTGTACAAACTGAAGTAGTATGTGTGAATCTTTCTGCAAAGCAGAAACTCACATTGAGTTGCTCCCCTGGGGCCTTCACAGTAAGAGACTAATGGATAGGGAAATTCAAACATAAGAAAATATTCATTCTAAAGGTGCTGCAATGATAAGACAGGTCAATAAGAAGCTACTATTCCTTTGGAGTGTGCATTTATACAGTCATGCAAATAGTAGTCTCTCAATAAAGGTTTAATAATGTTTCTCTTATGAAAACATGTCTAGAATAGTAATATCCAGCACATATATAATTGGTATGGGGTTCACCTGTGCGTTTCAGAGCTAGCGACTTTTCTCTTTCATTTTGTTAAACCAAGTAAACTTAATTTAGTCCCCATCTATTGTGATTATAAGAAAGTACATTTCAACAGTGTTTTGGGAGATTTCTCCTCACCCTGGGATTATACAGGAGACAGAAGGGCTATCCAGTGTACAAAATGTAACAATGGACCCCTTGACTTCAGTGCATGATAGTCCTTGCTCATGACTAGTCTACTTCATTAAAACTGGAGTAGCTCTCTGTCCTCCATGCCAAGCTGAAGCACAGAAACATCACGATGTTTCCAAGCTGAGATATCCATATTGTATATCCATCTTCCCTTTGGAGATTGGCATGAAAGCAGGAAGTAGACTGGCATCTACTGCTCAAAGCATGTGCTATCCAAAGTAAAACCCAAACCAATTTGCAATCCCTAGAGAAATTCACTGAGTGTCCTGGATTATGCAACTCTTCACTTTTGGTCCAGATACCAGTTTCCTTCTCCTCAAGTTCATCAGTATTCCTTAAGGGTTCTATTACTGAAACATACCAATTCTCTTTTTTTAAATTTTAATTTATTTTATACATTCAATCACTATACATCACGTAGCTTGTAAAGTGAATTGATCCAACATGAGTACACTTCACACCAGTCCAGTTGAGGATATATGCATTTTTCTAACAACAGAAAAGAAAAAAAAGAAAAGAAACACTCTAAAACAACACACTTCACTCCTAGGACAGGAGAGAATGTACTGCTCCAACTTAGAATTTTAGACCAAGTTTTCTAGGTCTCAGAACACAAGGCTCGAGTACATTCTGATTTTTCAAATTTCCTATAACAAGAACAAGAAAAAAAGCTAGTATTTCCATAGACCATAAATTACCTCATTTAGAAGTTATAAAAATAATGAAGAAACAATGGAAACCCCAGACCTAATGTCAAGTTTCCAGAACTAATAAGCTTCTTTTACGTTCTAGCTTCTCTACCCATTCCATTATTCACATGGTACACTAACTTTGTCATTACCTGAAACTGTGCTGTTACTGAAAGCATTGATTCAAATATATCATTATTGAACATTATTTCTAATCTTTTCAGCTAGTTCAAAGCATTCTCAATATAAGTGTGAAATTAGCCCCCACTCTTTATGACATTTAGTCCACCAACTTCTGTACTTTCTACCTATTGATCAACCTTCAACCTTCTTCACTGCCCTCTTTATCCACCTTAGATTCCACATTCTATCACATCAACAGCACTATTGCTATTACCTTAATCTTCCTTACCCATCTGTGTTTCATTGCATTTACCTGGCAAAACCTAAAAGGAGTTAAACTCAAATAATCACCTTTACTCTCCTGCAATGAAGAACCCAAGGCCTCAAGAAAAAATTGTAAAATACTTCAAGTTTGCATTACTAGAAATTCATGGTCACAAACCTTAAATAAGTAAATCCTCATCACTGACAAGTATTCTTATGATGTTCCTCTTCCCATCTGATTCTCTCCAAGGTCTGTTTCAAGCATGATCACTCTTTTCCAAAACTCTGACCCCATCTCCTCTTTTCTCTGTGCAAGATGATCTTGTCTCTTCCTTTACAAATGAAATAGAGCAGGCACAACATCCCTCAGCTTCTATTATATAAATATTGCAAACCTACCTATATCTATACCAGTCTTATTATTTTTTTTTCTTCTAGTTACAGCAGAGACTGTGCACCAGAGACTTCTTAACTTAAAAACAATCCATACAGGTGCCAGCAGATGGTGTAGTGGTTAGGTCGCTGGACTCCCACATGGTCATCTCTGGTTCCAGTCCCGGACCCTGTGGCTTGAAAATCATGCTGGGCACATGTGAGTGTATGCCCAAGATCCCAAAAGGAGAGTGGAAGAGAAGGGACTGCAACGTGGCCATTCCTCCTGGGGTGTGTCACTTCTCACTTTCTCTCACTGTCTCTGTCTCTCTCCCTCTCTCTCGGGTGAGCAAATGGACCTTATGGTGAAAACCTCTTTTAAAAATGTCCATACAGGGACAAGCAGTTATCGTAATGGCTATGTTGCTGGACTCCCATGTAGTTGACCACGGTTTGCATCCCAGACCCGGTGGCTTAAAACTCACGTCGGGTGCGTGTGCATGCATGCCCAAGATCCCGAGAGGAGAATAGAGGAGAAGGGATTGTGGCGTGGCCATCCCCCCTAGGGGGTGATTTCTCGCTTTCTGTCTCTCTGTCTCTCTCTGTCTGTCTGGAGAGCGCACGCACCCTATAGCAAAAACCTCTCAAAAAAAAAAAAAAGAAAGAAAAAGTCCATACAAACAATTATATCCAAATGTATTTCCTCTGCTTCTTGCCTGTGTACATACAAACAATTCTCTCCAAATGTATTTCCTCTGCTTCTTGCCTGTACGTTCTCATTTATATTCATTCCTTAATCCATTCTAATCTCTCTCAAATTCTTTCTACTCCACTCTAGTCATTTTTGCCTGTACCAGGGTCCAACTGGCTACAAAACCTACTTACCTTAGATGAATTAGTTTACCGACAAGTTTTAATTTTTTAATTGCTAGAATTAAAATAATAGCATGTCTTATACAGTTGCTCAGGATACTGACTGATGTAATATAAATAGAATTCTTATTGAAGTTCCTAAAACAGAGTATAAACTTCATAAATGTTATCTTTTGTTACTAGAAGTAATTAAAATAGCAGCAGCAGTCATAGTACTAATAAAACCAAATGGCAATTCTTAGCCTTCTTCTTATGTGATTTCTCAGCACCTTTGACACAGTTAATCATGCAAAAAACTGACTTCCTACTCTAGTGATTTATGGGAATGGATTTATAATGCTGTGATATCTTCTTTTTAGCCTAAATATATGCTTTCTCTGCTAGATGTGGTTTTTTTTTCTATTTTATCTATGTTCTCAGAGCACCATGCAGTAAAAAGAGCATCCTAAGCCCCACCTGGAGAAAAATTCATTTCCTATTTGTGTCCTTGTAGAAACTGAATGTTGACAGTGTTGTGATATGTTTTGTTTTACTCTGTTGTACTCTGCATTCTCAACTCACTCAAAGCAACTTGAATACTTTAGGGTTTATTCACTTGTTTCCAGAAACATAAGCTGTACATAATATCTTGCAAGCTGCTTAAGAGTTGAAACCAGGGGAGCCAGCAGGTAGTGTGGTGGTTAAAGCACTGGACTCCTACATGGCTGACCACACTTTGAGTGAAAATCATACTGGGCTCAAAATCCCAAGAGGAAAATGGAGGAGTAGAGACTGTGGCACAGCCATTTCTCCAGGGGGTAATTTCTCACTTTTTCTCTCTCTTTGTCCAATGAGCACACATGCTCTATAGCAAAAAATAAACAAACAAAGAGAGAGTAGAAACCATGACTCAGTCATCTCTGTGTTCTATGGCATGATAGCATATACCATAGTATAATAGCAGAAGGATCGTTAACATATACCAGGCCTTAATAAATATGCTTTGAATCAAACTAAAATTGGAGAGAACAAGCAGCATACTAAACTTGACTTTTGCTAAAGTATCTATTTCTGCTTAAGTTTGAAACTGATCTTCAAAAAATCTTCTCTTGCTGATTAAGCATTCTATTTGCTAAAATGCTATCTCTCCTTTTCTTGGTAGTTAACACTGAAAGTGTTTCCCCTCAGTCGGCTTTATAGAGAATCTATACCCTAAAATAATTAGTATACTCATCAGTCTTGTTTAGATGTTGCCTCTCTGGTTGGCAATTTCCATTTTAGGGCATCAGCAAAAGGTTTTAGATGCAATGACATATTAAATAAATGTGGGATTTGAAATTCCAAAATAGATCAAGTTCAATGCATTTTTCCTTTGAATAAGATGAGGCACCACTGAAACCAGAATGCTGTATATTTTCTGAGATCTTCACACACAACCCTTAGTTTGTCTCTACAGATGACTTATGCTCTGGGAGCAGACATACACTAAAACTGAAAATAGCACCAACATATTTTCTTAGTCTTGTGCTCAGTGCAGCCATCAAAATAGGCCAATGGAAAATTGTCTATTGATGATAATGTATATGCTAATATATTTGACTGGACTAATATGCAGTATGTCCATGCTGAAAAAAATTCATTTTGTACACTGTAAAGATGTACAGTGATTTATTTTTTGAAAAAATAAGAAAATTTTTTAAATTGAAAGAAAAAAGGCCAATGTGTGTATGTGCATGTGTGTGTGTACACATATAAATATGGTTGTTGTATGTGTACACATATAAGTATGGGAGTGTGCAGAAAAAAAATCCCTTTCAAATGAAATATTACATGAAACTCCAATAATACAAACCAGATGAAAATGGATCCAGTCTAATAAAACAGTATGGGACTTGGAGTTCTATCAGTTCAGCCTTCTTGTTCTAGTCCACAGTAGTACCTGAAACAGCTTAACAGACATTCAGGCCACTACAGACATAGTTTGAAAGACATTGACTTAGGGAGTGGATTGTGGGAAGACTGAGGTAGAGTTTTTTCCACTGGATTCTTACAATAAAAGTACCAAAGGTCTTGAAACATAATAATACAAGATGTTTTGTCTATTTACGTCATCTTCTTTTACCATGTGCTGCGTCCTAGCTGTAAACAACAGAGGAGCTTAAGGTTTGGAATACACAAGGAGGTGATTGGGGACTAAGAAAGGAAGAAAGGGGAAAAATATATAAACAATTGTATTATAAAAGATAAGGCAAAGGTTTGCCTTTTTTCCCCAAAAAAAGAGAGGCCAATAGGATTAAGGTTGATGATAGATCAAGTAACATGAATATCTTAACATGATTTTTAGATTTAATGATATAGAGTTCATCAATAGCTTTGGTGAAAGCTAATTTGTGGCACAAGGGGATGGCAGTGAGATCATGTGGGGCTGAAGAGTGAATAAGAGGGGAAGATCTGGAGGCAATGGGTATAAGCAACCAATATAGAAGTTTGGTTATATGGGAAAGAATGAGAGGGCAACAAATAGGAGCTTGGTTTTCTTTAGGTGAAAGAGAACTAAGCATGTATAAAAGCTGATATGAATCTCCTATGTGAGAGTTAAGTACTGAGAATAATAGACAGAAGAATAATTGATCATTTCAGTTTCCAGAATATATATGTGTAGAAAATGTGAAAATTGATCTACCTAAAACTCAAGTAGAGTACATGGAATCAGACTGAAGAATAGATAGGTCTCATTATGACAACAATGAAGGAAGATTAAATGGGCACAGGTCAAGTAAGTATAGGAAGACTTGTATACTTGATAGGGGGATACAGAAGTTCCATTCTTAGCTTATTTTTGCCTGGTAATACAGGGGGAAAAATGTCATCTACAAAGAGAAGCTTTGCCAAAGGTCAGATTTAAAGAAAACTTTTGAAATAGCCTTTGTGAAGATTGGAGATCAAATTGATCCTAGAAATATGATGGGTTTGTCAGGAAGAACTGAGGGCCCATTTGAAGTTCATAATCACCAATTCATATTAGAAACACCTGATGTGCATAATCACAATATCAATAGGCACACAACTGAGTTGCCTATTGGCACAATCTGAGAAAGTAGACATATTATGCAAGGTTGGGCTTTTTCAGGTTGATGTAATGAAAAGACAAATTGTGTAAGGTACTTGGGGTGTTGGCAAAGATACTGAAATGATTAATTATGGAAGTGGGTCAGTTAAAAAGGGAAATGAAGAAAGGGGAGTGTTTATTAATTGAGGGAAAAAAAAGCAGAGTGAATGGTTTGGATGCCCTAAAAAGATAAACTAACAGTTGTGATGGTTATTGAACTATAAAGCTAGAAGAGGGTTGGCTAAATACCTGTTTAACAAGTACATGTCTGAGCTGGTCATATGGCACAGTGTTGAAACGCAACACATGGTGACCTGGATCCCACATGGCTGACCATCATTCAAATACCAGCCTGGCAGTCTGAAAGCATAGCAGGCACGTATGCATGTGTGCCCAAAATCCTGACAGGATGGGGAAAGGGAGAAGGGATTGTGATGTGACCACTTCCCATTAGGGGTGTGCTCTTGTTCTCTCTGGAGAGCACATATACCATCTGGGAATTCAAAATATTTATTTTTTAAAATAACAGCTCTGACTACCCCTTCTGCTTCTAGCCTGCATGAAGCCACCATCCCTTCTCACCTGGTTTATTGAAATAATCTTCTTCCTAGGTTCCCTGTTTTCATTCTAGTTCACCTCCAATCCACTTTCTTTCCATTCTGCAGCCAGACTGATCTTTCTGAAACAAAAGTCCATTAAAGCTTCCAAAAGGAGTCAAGATAAAGGACCTTGCCACAGTACACATATACATACACCTTATGACCCAACTTTAATGGACTACTTGCCCAAACTTGCTCATCTTTTCTCATACCTGTGCACATATTCATCTCTTTGCTTAGAATGACCATCTATAGTTCTTGCCTTCTGTGTTAGGCTACTTCCTGCTCTCCTTAAAGATTCCTCCCTGGGTGGTCCTTCCTTTAGAAGTTTTCCTTGATATCACCACTCCAAAGGACAAACTGCAAGTTCTTTTTTTTTTTTTTTTTTTTTTTTTTTTGAGAAAATTTTGGTAAGGGGCACGTGTTTTTTTTTTGAGAGAATTTTGGTATAGGGTCCGTGTGCTCACCAGAGAGAGACAGAAAGGAAGAAATCACCACCAACCCCCCCAGGGGAGATGGCCATGCCACAATCTCTTCTCTTTCATTCTCTCAGGATCTTGGGCACACATGCACACAGCCTGGTATGAGTTTTAAGTCACTGGGTCTGGCATTCGAATCATAGTCAACTACATGAGAGTCCAGCGACATAACCATTACACCATCTGCTGGTCCCAAAACTACAAGTTCTTATCAGCCATACGTTGATAGATACATGTGATTCCCTCTACCACAGTATTTAACAAACTATATAATGATCATCTGATGATTTGTTTGCCTTCTCAACAAGAGAGCCTCCCAAATAGCAGGCACTCAGTAGTAAATTATACAGGAATGGGCTTCAAAAAATGAGTCTACTCGGGAACCAGCAGTTAGCTTAATGGCTATGTAGCTGGACTCCCACAGAGTTGATCGTGGTTTGCGTCCTGGACCCGGTGGCTTAAAACTCACACCGGGCGCGTGTACGTGCATGCCCAAGATCCCAAGAAGAGAATGGAGGAGAAGGGATTGCAGCACGACCATCACCTCTGGGGGGTGATTTCTTGCTTTCTGTCTCTATGTCTCTCTCTGTCTGTCTGGCGAGCGCACGCGCCCTATAGCCTCTAAAAAAAAAAAAAAAAATGAGTCTACTCGACACTGAAGTTTTTGTCCCCAGGAAAAGGGGGACACTGATTTTTTTCAACAAAACATTATCCAATCATTACATTGCCACCAACAGTACTCTGTTTTTCTACCATACCTTAAATTTCCTATACTTTGTCTAATTTATAGCCACTGTACACATAGTCTCATGATTGTTAACAGCTATAAACAAATCCAATGTTCACAAGATGCTAATAAAAGAGCTTACCAAACTCATTATGCTATAGTAGTATAAGGTCAACATTTTTAGCATAAAGAATCTTCTGAGGCATACATACACATTTTTTCGGATCAAGGTTAGGTATGAGATGCATCCTCTGCTTGTTTAATTTTAAAATATATTTTCATTTGAATTAAATTTACATGTACGGAACAGTTGCAAAAATAATAATAGTTCCTTTGTATCCACCACTCAGGTTCCCTTAATGCTAACCTGTTATATAGCCATAGTACAATGATCAAAAATAAGAAATTTTTATTGTTTAATTTTAAAATTATATTGTGAATTAGCTATCCCATCATCTGAAGCTTTAATATCGTTATTGACAGGAACACAGAGTTTTGCAGTACCAGTTGAAATAAGAGAGGACTGGAGTAGGTGACTCTACAGGGAAGCTCTGTCCTCAGCATTTAGAAAAATCAGGCATTGAACTACACCACATTTGCTTGGAAGAGGAACAGCAATATCACTCTCAGAAAGAAAACTAATTCTCTTCTGAAAAAGAGAGAGATTTGGTCCAAGAATGCTGGATGGGGGGCATAGAAGCCTCAGGTTCCACGCTCGAGTCTGTCGTCAATTAGTCCTTTGAACTTGTGCAAATCTCAGCACTTTCAGAAGCCTACTGAGCTCACTGACTTCTCAGATCCCTTCCAACTCCAAAGTCTAATGACAGAGCATGGTGTAGTTGAAAGAGCAAGATTTAAAGTGAGCATCACATTAACATTTAAAAAGCCCTATACTTGACTATATTGAACAATAAAGTGAGCAAGTTACTTGTGTATCTAATTGGAACAGAGTTGCCAAGGGGAATAATCATATTTATTTTATGCCACAGAAATACCACACTTCGTGGTTCTCTGTTATCTTTCCTCAATATTGACTTCTGCTTTGATCTTTAGGTGGTACAGCAAAAAGAGCCCAAATATCCAGTTAGAATTTAGATGAAAGAATAGACACCACTCAATTTGGAAGGGAAGGACCAGAAAGGAAATAATCTATAGTCTGCTATAAAAGCAAAATGAGTTTTTAAAAAGCGAAGGAGAGCTCATGAAAGTAATCACTGCTTTACCTTATCCACTTTTATCGTCTAAGAAAAAAATAATTTACAAATTTTATGTGGAAGACACCCATCTCAAAAGAGAGGTAGCTAGAAATGTGGGAGGTAGAAAGGGGAGGAGGGCAAGAGGACAGATGCTAGTAGATAAAATTCATTCAGTACATGGTACAGGTACAGACAAAAGAGAAATGCTATGCTGAAAGCAGTAGCATCTAGTGAAGGGAAATAAGGCAGGCAAATAGCATACAATGACACCATTCTGGCTAAACACTGGTCTCTCATAGTTTGTTGGAAACCCTCAACACTGACTGTTTGCAGAAGGGCAGCATAGTACTTTGCAAAGGCTGTTGTAACAAAGTACCTCAAGCTTAATGACTTAAAACAACAGAGATTCCTTGTCTAACAGTTCCAGAGGCTAGAAGTCCAAAATCAAGGAATTAGGAGGGCCATATGCTCTCTGCACTCTCTTGGGTAGAATTTGTCCCATGTTTTTTTCTTAGTTCCCAGTATTGCCAGTGATTCTTGACATTTTTTGACTTATAGATGCATAGCTCCAATCTCTGCCCCCATCATCACATGATGCTTTCCTTGTATATCTCTTTTCATCCTCTTATAACACATCTGTCATATTCCATTCTGATCACATGTGATCTCATCCTGAGTATATCATAAAGGCCCCATTTCCAAATAAAGGTCCATTCACGGGTATTGAAAATTAAAACTAAAACATTTCTTTTAGGGGAACACAATTTAACCCAGAATAAGCAAGTCCCTTCCTTTTTTGTTTTCCTAATAGAGATCACATGTACTCACCAGAGAGACAGAAGGACAGAATGAGATGGAAAGGAGAAAGCACTGCCTCTCACCTTGTGGTAATGATTACACCACAATCTCTTCTTCTCCATCTCTACTTACTTTCTGGGATTTGAGGCACACACTCATCCCCAGTGTGTTTCTCAAGCCACCAAGTTTGGGACTCAATCTGTGTAATCAGCCATGTGGTATCTGGCTATACTAACCAAGCAGGCCACAAAACCAGTCTAATTTCCAATTTTTTAAATTTAATTTATTACTCTTTTTGTATATACATTCAATCGCATTGCTTAGCTTACAATGTGAGCATTTCAATATGTGAACATTTCTCCCCAGTCCCATTGATCAAAATATCTTCAACCGATAACACCACTCTTCCCCATCCTGTCAATGTTCTACCTCCATATCCTTTCTTCAAATGTCCTTCGTTAGGCCCTACTCCTCCACATACACCTCATCTGACAGTCACACCCATCTCTTATGTTTGTAGAACTGTTAGTCAATCAGTTTCAGACAGAGTGCAGACATTCAGTATATGTTAAGTGGGGGCATACAATGTCTCTCCTTCATAGCCTGGCTTGCCTCACTCAGCAATAAATCTTCCATATTTTTCCACTTTCTGTCAAAAGCCAGGGTTTTGTTGCTTTTTATGGCTGAGTAGTATTCCATAGAGTATATGTGCCACACATTCCTCCATACAGGGGCATTTGGGTTGGTTCCATGACTTTGCAATCGTGAATAGTGCTGCAATAAACATCGATGAGCAAGAACTTTTCCAATGAAGAATTCTTCTGTCCTTTGGGTAGATACCAAGGAATAGGATTGCTGGATCATATGGTAGATCTATTTGTAGATTTTTGAGGAATCTCCAAATTATTCTCCAAAGTGGTTGTACCAATTTACATTCCCACCAGCAGTGTAAAATAGTTCCCCTTTCACCATACCCCTGCCAACACTTATCATTTTTTGTTTTTTTAATCTTAGACATTTTGACTGGGGTTAGGTGGTACCTCATTGTTGTTTTTATCTGCATTTCCCTTATGATGAGGGATGTTGAACATTTTTTATATGCCTTTTGGCTGTTTGTATGTCACGTTTACAGAGTGTTTTATTCAACTACTTCTCTCATCTTTTAATGGGGTTGATCGTCTTTTTTCCAACTTCTTTAGTTCCTTGTGTATTCTGGTTATCAGTCCCTTATCTGATGCAAAATT